>NC_016090.4:11828628-12124124 GCF_000004515.6 Glycine max
ACCAGTATAAAAACTCTTGTGTGTTTATCTCTTTCTTCCCTACTCTTTTTCTTTCCGCTATGCATTTTAATTTCCGCTTTTACTTTTGGTTAAGTTTCTCTTCTACTCCTTATTCTCTTAACAACATAAGTAAAAGCCTTATAAGAGTAATTTTTTAATTAGTAAAAGTTTAGGAATAATTAATTCAACCCCCCCCCCTTCTTAATTATTCTGAGGCCACTCGATCCAATAAGTGGTATCAGAGCAAGTATTTTGTAGAAAGTCTAACCACTTCAAGATAAATGGCCTCCTCAAATCCCTTGTTTCCTGAAGGAAATTCCATTCACAGACCACCCATTTTCAATGCTGAGGGTTACCATTATTGGAAAACCCGCATGCAGATATTCATTGAAGCCATAGATCTAAATATTTGGGAAGCAATAGAATTAGGACCAGACATACCGACTATAGTAGATGTAAGCACAAGCACTACAACCCAAAAACCTAGAGATAAGTGGACAGAAGAAGATAGGAGAAAAATCCAGTATGATCTCAACGCCAAAAACATCATCACTTCAGCCCTAGGAATAGATGAGTACTTTAGAGTGTCAAATTGTACTAGTGCCAAGGATATGTGGGATACTCTCCAGTTAACCCATGAAGGAACCACAGATGTAAAAAGGTCTAGAATAAATACCCTTACCCATGAATATGAATTATTTAGGATGAACCCAAATGAAAATATCCATAGTTTGCAAAAAAGATTTACACATATAGTAAACCATCTTGCATCTTTAGGAAAAATATTTCCTAATGAGGATTTAATTAATAAAGTCTTAAGATGTTTAAGTAAGGAATGGCAGCCCAAGGTAACTACTATTTCTGAAAGTAAAGACCTTTCTTCCATGTCTCTTGCCACTTTATTTGGTAAATTGCAGGAACACGAGATGGAACTTCAACGCCTCAATCAGAATGAAGAAAATGACAAAAAGAAGAGAAGTATAGCCCTTAAAGCCTCATCTTCAATACAAGAAGAAAACGAAGAAGAAGATTCAGATGATGAAGAAGATTTTTCCTTCTTTGTTAAGAAATTTCATAAATTCATCAAGAAAAGAAGAATTGATAGGCGTCAGAATTTCAATAATGGAAGAAAATCACAAGATGATTCTCAAGTCCTTAGGTGTTACAAATGCAACCAAATTGGTCACATCAAGGCCAACTGTCCATCAAATGAAGAATGGTCGGAGAAAAGTGAAAAGAAAAGATTTGATGAAAGAAGAACTAAGAAAGCATATATTGCATGGGATGACAATGATTATCCGATGGTTCAGAAAAGGAGATTAGTCTTCTAACCAAAGATTATGAAAGTGACGAGAACATCTCTCAAGAATGAAAAACAAGGAGAAAAAACATGATCCTCATCTTTGAAGATCTTGACACTTTTATCCAGAAAAAGGTAATATCAAAACTATTATCTTATTTAAATTTCTCTTAAAGTTGAAATTTTTATTCAAACAATTTGATTATGATGACTAACAATTCTGTATTTGTTTGTTTTTTTTTATTGTTTGAAATCATGAGTATATGTTCTTGATTGATTTCATCTTATTTGCATGAAATATTCATTCATTCATTTCAATAAAATCAATACTCTTCATACTTGTGTTGATTGTTTTGATAATATTGATTATTTACATGTTTTAATGTTCATGCATAATATGATATGTGAATTACATGATTAAGAACTATTCATAAAGTATTTTTAAATATATTTCTTATGAAAAAGTATTTTGATAGTAACTCAAAACTTCTTCTCCCCTAGAAAGCCTTTTGTTTTTTATTTTCTGGCTAAAATAACCTCTAGTAATCGATTACCATAATAGTGTAATCGATTACAAGCAGTTATTTCTGGCTATGTTGCTCTCTGGTAATTCTAATCGCCAATACTTCAACAACATAATGGGGAGATTACACTATTATGGTAATCCAAGGAATGGCAATTCTAATCGCCAATACTTCAACAACATTTCATAGAGATGAATGACTCAAGCATACTTAAGCTATGCATGGCAAATGTAATTATGAGATTGAGATGCCTGAAGAAACATCTTTTCTTAGTTAACCATGCATTAGGTACCATGTTCAATCATTTTGTTTTTAAGTTAAACGGGTTTATGATCCCAACATGGTTGGCTCATGGTACCGAACATATGCAACTAAGAATGAATCGTGAATTTTCATAGGTCCTTTTTTTGTTATTGTTTTGCAGAGGAAAATGCAAGGATCATGCATGAGCAAACATGAAAACAAAAGGTATGCAAAAAACATGTTAGATGCATATGCATGGTGATGAAATGACTTATTCAAAATGCAATACATGAAATAATAAGTGACAACTGCAGGAACGATACGTCCATTACGATGCCATGAAGAGATACTTATGCGATGCATGATATGAATGCATTTACGGACACGAGAGCTCGAAAAATCATCTCTTCTTACTTGCGGATTCGGGGGCGTAGTGCCCCATGCGTGTAGTTAAGAAGGTGATATGGACCTTCCGGCTTCCCGTGACAAAAGACGAGACCAATATACAAAGCGTGCATGACGACATGATGCAGACGCGCAAAAGCACAACGCGAGGATGTACACAATATGAAAATATCCACAAATAATCATACAACAAAGGCGTACATGACATTTAGGTTATATGCATGGCAATGTTTAAAAGGCACGCAGCGTGTTCACTACGTGCCCCTATTTTAGGGACCTAAACGGGAGGAACTAAAATGCTTTTAGTGATAATTCCCAAGGTGGTCATATCTCTCTTGATGGTTTCTAGAGGTATCATCCCCTTCGAAAAAAACATATTGCGGCAATAGGGACTACCAGCAACAACATGTTTATCAAAGGGAAAAACTCTAGATGAGGGTTCACTGTTATCAAGCAAGTTGGAGACCCAGCATGACCACAGATTCACCTCCACTCTTTATGTTCCCATGGACCCGGGTATAGGGCCCCTTTTCAACTCACCGTGTGTACAAATAGTGTTGGTGTTTGTGTGCATCAAATGAATAAATATCTATCTCATGCATATATTTCAAAAACACACTAAAAGCATCAAAGAGTTATATACAAGAACGTAAGAGAAATAAAAGGGAACTGACAAAAGAGGTAGTCATGATATTGCAAGAGATTAGAAGGCCTAACTCTCTAAAAACAGTCCCCAGTGGAGTCGCCAACTGTCGCAACCTACCCTTCAGCGGGAAGGCGACGCGGGGCTCATGGGTGCGTCTTCCATGGGAGGAAGATGTGCGGAGTTGCCACCAACGTTTATTCAAGGAAAACGTTGGAAAAACCGGAAAGGTGTGGTCTACGAACTTTAATTGTGAAAGGTTCGGGAGTTGTTTTTACGCACGGGAAAGGTATTAGCACTCCACGCGTCCGTCCCAAGGGACGGTAGCCTTTAATCAAGTGTGCAAATATGACTTCAAAATGTTTCATTTTCCCTTTTTTATGTTTTTATGTCTTTTTATCTTTTTGTGGTCGACAAAGGTGTTTCCCTTGCTCCTACGTATTGCTCAATTGTAATAAGGAAATCAGACCTACGTAGTTCTTTGAAAACTGAACGTTGATTAAGTTATTTTAATCTTTTTTGCAAGATATATTTTGACCGAACAAAAAGTCGTTTAAGGCGTTGGACCATTTAAACAATCTTTTGATTGTTTTGAAAGGAGAGAAACATTAAAGCATTGGACCATTAATGATCTCTTGGTTTTTGGAAGTAGTTACAAAGTTACATGTTGACTTTAGGCTTTCGAAAGTCTACGTTAACCAATAAAAGCAAAGAGGACCATTTAAGGCGTTGGACCTTAAAACGGTTTTTAGGTGATTTTTATGGACAAAGCTTGATCTGTGAGTTGATTTTAGCCTTAGTTTCACTTTGGTTATTAGTCAATTCAATTAAGAAAAATCCCAAAGAAAAGCGTCCGATTGATTTTTTTGGATTATTTTATTCAAAGATATTTTGATTATTTTATTATTATTTTGCCTCTTTTGGTTTTAAACGTGGTTACAGCGTGAAAGATCGGTAGGATTTTATTTTAACAGAGATTAAATGATATTACAACTCAAATGATCGATGGAAATTCATTTTATTATTTACTAGACGAGAAAACGGCTTAAATAAATGGTTAAAGCACGTCAAAAGGGGATACGGAAAACAAACGAAATGAAAATAAAAACTCGCGAAACAAGTGGGGACCACTAAGGGTACATAGAATTAATTGAAAGATTCGATTTTCGGGAACTTACTGGTTGAAGACCGAAGAACGACGAAGAACGAACGAAGAACGATGAAGAACGGTAAAGAACGGTGAAGAATGTTCACGAAATCGCTCATGGAAACGTCTCGGAAGCGTTACGGAAGCGCTTCGGCGTGGATTTTCTTCACGAAAACAATTTTTCCCTCTAATTTCAAGAGAATCCTAAACACCAGAAGGGCTGAACGAAATTACTCTGCCTTCTTTCCCCTATTTATAGGGAAAAAGAGGGAGGTGGTTGCCGCCCAGCTCGCCTAGGCGAGTTGGGTTGCTTCCACCATAAGGCACCGCCTTCTATTGGAACCCCCTGGAAGGCCCAAGTGGGCCTGGTTGCTATTTGCACACCCATTTTTACTAAATACACCCCCTTTTACTTTTTTTTGCTTATTCTTTTTCCATAACGTTATGGAACATTACATAACGACACTTATTTTCCTTCTGGAATGTCGCGAAACTTTACGGATTACGCAACAATGCCCTTTTCGACTTCTGGAATGTTGCGGAACTTTACAGATTGCGCAACAATGCTTCCTTTCGACTTCCGGCATGTCGCGGAACTTCACAGATTACCTAACGATGGGTGTTAAGTACCTCGAAGTGGTCAAGCGAAGGTTGCATGCCACCAAACAATGGTCCCCGGACGAAATTAGGGTATGACAAAAGCATCTTCTTCAAGCTTCTTATCCAAGGAAATTCTTGGTGGTGAAGCTCCTTCTTCCTTGGCTTATTCCCTAGTGGATGGTGCCTCCCCTCTCCTCTTCTCCTTTGCCTTCCGCTGCATCTCCATGGTGTAAAATCACCATTGAAGGACCTCATTGAAGCTCAAAGATCCAGCCTCCATAGAAGTTCCACAAGTAAGCTTCCATCAAGTGGTAATCAGAGCACAAGAGCTTCAAGTAGGTGCTCCTTAAACCTCCATTAATTTTTTGCTTTACCTTCTTTTCCATTGTTGTTTCTTCATTTTTTCTCCATGTATCTCCTCACATGTCTTGCGCTAAATGTTGTTAACATGATTCTTTAGAGTTTCCACCGATTAAACTTGCTATAGAAGCTAGATTTGATTTTCTATGATTCAAATTTCTTGTTCTTGTTCTTAAACCATGAATTGTGTTGAGTTTAGGTTCCTTTGAGTTTTGTCTTGTTATTTTTTGTAGCTGAAACCTAAACCATAAAATTCTTACAAAAACATTAAAGTATAAGAAAACCTCAAAAATCTAGAGTGACTTGTTCACCTATTGTAGTTTTGTCATAGAAGTCATGTCTAGTCATGAAACTTGTCACATAAGATTTCTTATGTTGTGCTAAATTTTATTTTTCTTGTTTCTTTGTCTAACTCATTTGTTCATGAGTGTATGAAATTCTTTTAGCCTATTATTTGATTTGAGTCAAATCTTGCATGTTAATTAGTCCTTAACATGTTCATGCAAAATTCTTAGAGAGTCTTTGATTGTGAACCTTTTCTTGAACTTTTAGGTTTCCTTATGATTGTGTCTATTGTGAATTTGAGTTTTGGTGATTGAATTGCTGGCTGAAATTTTGATCCTAAGTGAATATTAAAACTGTGGTAAACAAGCCTAGTGAGTTCAACATACATAGGAAGGTTGAAAGTAAGCCCAAGGCAATCAATATTCCATGCTAAAAAAAAAAAAATCGAAGTCTGAAATCGCTGGTGCTGGCAGCTTGGACATACGAAATTGTAAAAATTAATGAGAATTGGTCACTGCGAATTTTGAGCTGAAAGTTTTACTGAATTTTCTAGACGTCTGAAGAAAAGTTACAAAAAAATAACCAGGTGATTTGGATAAAAGGAAAAAATAAGAAAAATCACACAAGTTTGCAGAAAAATCTGTATCCAGAAAAAAAAAAAGGTGAAAGGGAAGTGTGCTTGTTGTTTTGGCTCTAAATTTATTCTATAATTGGTGCCTATTTTATACCAATCTTAGTTCCCAAATTTCAATTGAAAATTAGTGTGAAAACAAGTGCCAAAGCTAGAGGTTTGTTGAGTCTTTTTTTTAGTTTTTTTTACTCTACTCTAGAGCCATTCTAAGTTTCTCTTTGAGTCCTAGCTTGCTTCTATGTCCTTTTCATTGCTTTAATTTTTGAATAATCCTTGAAAAATTGTCTTGTTAAAACTCCATTGGTTTAGCTTTCATTTCATTGTTTTGGTCGGTTATTGCTTGTCTCTTTGTTTCCTTGTTTGTGAGTTGCCATATAGGGAATTGGAAAGGAGGATTGGTGCCATCCCTTGAAGAATTTGAGTCAAGAAGCAAGGGTCCAACCACCTTAAGAGCTATTGGACTAAGAAGCACTCCAAATTGAGTGAATCACCAAAGAGAGAACAACCACCAAAATTGAGGACCTTTTTATAATTTTGTAATTGACAATTTACTTACCTTCATTGCTTTCAAATTTTGTAACAAAAGGCCTTTCATTGGAAGTAAGTTGGGAGTCTCCAATAGGTCATCCTACTTATATTTGTGTGTAATAATTTTAGGCAATTTTCCCTTAGGATTGTGAGTGTTTTGTTGGGAACCTTAAATGTGGTCATCCAAACACTCTTAGGATTCACCTAGTTTACATTTCTTGCTTACTTTCATAGCTTATTTCCTTTACCTTCCATTGTCAAACCGCCTAGATAGCTTGTCTTTTACCAATTAGTTTTTTTACCTTATCTTTCACACCTCTTTAGTGTTTATTTTGGCTAGTTTCAACCATAGTTTCTTTTACCTTTTGTTTTCAAACCTTCAACAAGAAAGAACCACAACTTAGGAACCAACATGACTCATCATTCATCTAGTGTTAATGGTGAGGGTACTAGTCATAAAGACCCATTATCTAGAATCTTAGATGAGTTGAGTTGCCTCAAGTTATGGAAAGAAAAATGAGAGAGAAAAGAAAAAGGAAAAAAAAGAGTGGAAGAAATAAGTCAAGATGAAAGAAAGAAAATAAGAGAGGAAGAAAGAAGAAAAATAATGAAAGAAGTGAAAAGAGAAAAACATGACTCCTATAGTAGTCATAACTCTTGCAAGAGCCTAAGTGAAGAACTTCGTGACTATTACGAAGGAAGGCATAGGTCACATCTTAGACCTCACTCCCATAGAAGAGAAAAGGAAAGAAAGCCTCAAGAGGCTAACATTGACCTCCCATACTTCCATGGGAAGGACAATGTAGAGGCTAACTTAGTTTGGGAAATAAGGGTAGAGCAACAACATAAAAAGAAGTCTACATCAAAATCTTATGGCTCTCACTCTTATCCAAAGAAAGACCAAGGTCAAGGCATCTTAGGGGTGACACCTTCTAAGCACAAAGATGATAAGGGGAAGACAATAGAAAAGAAAGCCCCTAAGGCTAGTATGCAAGAGAAAACTAGCTCTATAAAGTGCTTTAAATGTCTTGGAAGAGGACACATTAATTCTTGATGCCCCACCACAAAAACCATGATTATGAGGGGCCAAGACATTTATAGTAGCCAAGATAAGGCTACTAGTTCACCTTCTTCTAGTGAAAGTGAAAAAGAAAAAGGGGAAGAATCTAGTGAAGAAATCTACCCCCAAGAAGAAGGACAACCATTAGTGGTTAAAGAGAAGTGTAAGGAGGTAAGTGTCTCCTCCAAGAGGTTAGCTAAGAAGGAAACTCATTTTACAATAAAGACAAACATTAAAGAAACTTTCCCTCTTAGACAACCTCCACATTTTCTCTTTGGTAAAAACACACTTGCTAGCATTGCCACACCTCTTGGGCTTGAGTTTATTCCTCAAGTAAAGAAGTTGTTGGATGAGGGTTTAGTTCACAAGAGCTTAAATCCTTGTGCTTTGTTGGTGCCCAAAATAGGTATTATTAGGCACCAAGTCCCTAAAATAGGTGGTATGATGAATGTTTTGAGTGGTGCAACCCTCTTTTGTAAAATCACTCGTGCACCTAACATCTTCATGGTGTGTGTACATAGGGACCCATTAGGTAGGTTTGTTCTTATTTTTAGTTTCAATACAAACTTAGGTACTCATATGGGACACCTTAGGTTTGTCATACTTTTTGGTAGGAATAATCAATATGAAAATACAAAAAAAGGTATGTTTTACTGTGTTACTTTTCTTAATTTTTCAAATAGTGATCAAGGGGTTCCCATGAACCCTAAGAGAATAAAGGTCATTCCCGAGTGGCCCACTCCACCATGTATAAGAGAAATTTGGGGCTTTCATGACCTAACAAGCTTTTACAAAAGGTTTATCCCATATTTTTCTATACTTGTAGCACCACTCATTGAGT
This sequence comes from Glycine max, assembly GCF_000004515.6. Taxonomy (NCBI): domain Eukaryota; kingdom Viridiplantae; phylum Streptophyta; class Magnoliopsida; order Fabales; family Fabaceae; genus Glycine; species Glycine max. The sequence goes on from NC_016090.4 coordinate 11,837,196, forward strand.
TGGTGAGAAACCATGTTCCTTCATAGGAAGATGCCTAGGAAATGGGTTTTCAGACCTTACCTTACTTCAACATACCAAACACCACTAATACATATATTTTTTTTCTTTTTACAGGTGTTGAGGGAAGGAGCCAAGAGTATAAAGAACCTCAAGATTTGAGGTCAAATCCTTTCCAAGTTGGAGGGAATGATGCAATCCTACCCCGCAGGGGAATTGGATAGAAGACTCCAAGTAGATTGGGCCAGAGATCCAAGGGAAGGCCCTCGGGTTCTCATGAGCCTTAGGGTAGATTTCGAGCCCATGGGCTAAGTATGAGCCCGCTTATCTTTGTAAATATTAGAATAGGTTTTTCCTTCATTTGGGCCTTCTATTTCGACCATTCTAGTAGTATAGGGTTTTAGCCTTGTATTTCGAGGCATTTTGAGTAGTCTTTGTAGTAGGGATTTTTTTTGTATTTTCATGTATTTTGTCATGGGGTGAGCTTAGCTATTATAGGGGTGTGTAGCTAAGCTCTAGCTTATCTTCTCAAGGAGGTGAGCTTAGTTATTAGATGGGTGTGTGTAGCTAAGCTCTAGCTTCTCAAGCAAGTTTTCTCAAAGAAGCTTCTCAAGGAAGTTTTCTTAAGAAAGATTCTTACCTAGTCTATAAATAGAAGCATGTGTAGCACTTGTTGTAACTTTGATGAATGAAAGTCTTATGAGACACACTTCAAAGTTCCACTTCTCTCCCTCTTTTATTCCTTCAATTTCGTGCTCCCCCCTTCTCTCTTTCTTTTCCTCCATTAAAGCATCCTCTTCAAGCTTCTTATCCAAGGCAATTATTGGTGGTGAAGCTCCTTCTTCCTTGGCTTATTCCCTAGTGGATGGTGTCTCCCCTCTCCTTTTCTCCTTTGCCTTCCGCTGCATCTCCATGGTGTAAAATCACCATTGAAGGACCTCATTGAAGCTCAAAGATCCAGCCTCCATAGAAGCTCCACAAGCAAGCTTCCATCACCACATAGTGGCCAAAGTGCTTATCGACAATGGCTCTTCCCTCAACATCATGCCCAAGGCTACTTTGGACAAGCTGTAACACCTTGAAATATTATTAGCAATTATAATTGATGTTTGATTTTATTTGTTGTGTTATTTTATCCATGTTTTATTTTCAAGGAGGTTAGTTTAGTTATTAGAGGGGTGTGGATAGTTAAGACTCTAGCTTCTCAAAGAAGCCTCTCAAGGAAGCTTCACAAAGAAGCCTCACTAGAAAGCTTCTCAAGGAAGCCTCACCAGAAAGCTTCTCAAGGAAGTTGTCTGAGATGTCTTGGTAAATGCACCCTCCTGCATTCGGTAACCGTTGGCTCTTCTCGAACTTTGGTCTGGAGGTTCATAGGACAGATGTCCATGATCTGATCGTTGCGATCTGCGATATGTCTTCTGGTGTGTGAGAAACTCTTCTTTTCCTGAGAGCAGAAACACTTGAGTGTTTCAAGTCTTATTTTTGGTGCAGCCTTGGAAAACAACCATTCCTTTCTCCTTGTTTCTTCCAAAACCCTTCCCCAACGTCCCAAGCTTCTTCTTCACCACCCACAACCACCAGTAGCCACCACGAACCACCGTTGTTCTTGTTGAAACCCCACACCGAGAGGAACCTTCCAATCAGAGCGGAATCTTCCAAGCTTGTCTTGCGGTTTCTGTAGAGAATGAAGCCCAATCTGACCTTCACGGTTTTCTTTGAGGTAACCGTAATTCTACGCTTGTTCCTTGTTAGTTTCAGCTTATCTTTGCATCTTTTCCGACTTTGGAACCACCATTGTATGTTTTACGTGTCCTTTGAAAAACCTTACAGAAAGAGACTTTGTAAACGTTATCTTTTTTCTGAAATGGGTGTTATTTTCGTGACCTTCACTGAACCCCGATCACATTGGCATGATCGGAATTTTAAAATGATGTTCCTTTTGTAGAATTTGAAACGCCCTTAGCCTTTTCATGTAGTGATATCAGTATTTGACTCAGAATACAGTTGTTAACCTTATTTCTAAAATCCGTAGTAATTTCCTTCGTTTTGGCGTAATAGACACTTGCGTTGGACCGACAAGCGTGAATGAAAGAGAGGCCTCTAAGTGACGCAAAGAGGAACCGACGAGGAGCTCACGATAGGTGAGGGGAGTTTATTATAAAATTTACCGTTTTGACACCATAGTTAGGGTCAGGGAACCTAGCAACGAGAATATATGCATGTCCTTGTTGCATGCTGATTTTCCTTTATAGAAAATAACATTTTTAATTAATGGGATATGAAACAATTGTTATTGATGTGCATGAGGGTTTTCAAGAAAAACTATGTTTTTGACGAATGGGATTCGATATATTTATTGTTGATGAATGAAATTATTGTCTTTATTTGACTTGTGTTGTTTGAAGACCTGGGAAGTGTAAATCTCAGGCATGAAAGAAATATGTATATGCAGAATGCGACTTACTGTTGATGTTGCTATTGATGACTTTAATTGATATGTGGTGATGTTGATATTTATAATGATATTGATTTGAGATGACGTTGCCATTGAAGATCATGTCAACATGAATTGATGTTATTATTGATGATTATGTGAATATGAAATGAGGTTGTTGTTGTTGTTGTTGATGACGTCATTGAGATGAGATGATGTTTATGTTGAGAATGATATTGAAATGGAATGTTGATGATGTTGGAAATGCATTGAGATGTGCATGTTGTGTATGTTCATGGGGGGGGGTGCAGTGACCTTGTTGGATGTCCCTTGTGTGGGAAACTAGAGTGGTTAAAGAATTTAAGCATTTTTGAGGGGAAGCTTAGGAGCTTTAATTCATCCATGGTCATGTACTTGATGACGCCCATGTTTCATACGTTGGATGTTGTGTATGTTCGTGTGGGAGTGCAGTGACCTTGTCAGATGTCCCTTGTGTGGAAAACTAGAGTGGTTAAAGAATTTAAGCATTTCTGAAGGGATGCTTAAGCGCTTTAATTCATCCATGGTCAAGTACTTGACGAAGCCCATGGTTCATGCCTCATATGACACGAGAAATAGTATAAACTTTGGCAGTATGTACTTTGTACTAGGGCATGTGTCACCTGGTACGGAACTCCCTTGTGGCCCAGGCTGATCACCTAGGGGGGGGGGAGTTATGGTGCACGACTGGGTGGCCTCGACAAATACTGCATGGTTTCCTAAGTGAGGTGTCATGTGGACACGCTTAGGCTATTTCCTTGGTATTGGATACGGTACGTACCACATTGCATCTGAGAGTTGAGGTCAGGTGCATGCATCATTCTGAGTAGTCTTGATTGGATCCATGGATGGATGATGAAAAATTGTTGAATGTGGGTGTTGAATAATGAATGTTGTGTAAGCTCATGATGTTTGTCTATGTTCTCTTACTAATTATGGTTATTTGGATTTAGTATTGGTTCTTTTTATAATGAACTCACCCTTGCAATTTTGTATCATGTGGTTGATACCTGCGATGATCGCGAACCTTGTTCGTGGGAGTAGAATGACAGCAGTAGGGTGCCGGAAGTGAGATTCTGTTGAGGAGCTACCGAGCCGATGTGATGACGTTGGGATTATTTTAGGAGAAAGTTGTGTTTTGTTAATCAACTCCTCCATAGTTAGTTCATGATTCCTTTTGTTGAACTAAAGATATAAAGCTCATATTTTTAATTATATGTATGAACAAATTTAATTTCCATTATGTGTATGACGTGTACTGAGTTACTATTTATATATATATATATATATATATATATATATATATATATATATATATATATACATATATATTCACTCAAGTGATGGTGTATTGTTTGGTGAATGTATGTCAAGACAAAAATTACTTCTATTTTCATAAGCAAATTAAGGGAGTTTTTATTTTAAAATTGAATTTCTCTAGGTATTTAGTGGTGATATCGTAGCGATGAGGCGGGTCATTACATTTAGTGGTATCAGAGTAGGTAGAACCTTTCAGCCAATGAGTTATGAGTCTACTATGTTTTTTTGTGCATTCTCAGGTTGCTTTGTTGAATGCTTAATGTTTGTTGTTTGCTATTAGAACTTACTCACTTGTTGTGTTTCATGAGTTATAGAGATTTGATTGTTGTAGTCATGTCATATTTGTTTTCCTGATGTCTTCTATACCATGAGTTTCAATGCCGTGTCATGGGTTATCAGACTGGACATCTGTATAATTTGTGAAGGGCAATGGGATGATATGGCAAGCGATCAGAAAATACAAATGATGGAGATTGAGTGTTAATGTCTCAAGGCGTCAACTCTTAAGAGTAACCAAGTAGGAACTTGTGATGGTTGTGATTTTTGTGTGGTACTTTTGTTGTGTGTATTCCTTCCATGTCTAACTCCCTGGAGTGTATAAGGAGTGATGGTTGGATTGAATGATCGTGCGATAGCTGATGCTCTTCAAGCCTTAGCTCAGGCTATAGGGAATCCAAATAGGGGAGAAGCTGGTGGAGCTATTGAGTACCAAGGGTTGGACCGCTTCCAATGAAACAATCGTCCTTCTTTCAATAGGGATACAACCTTGATGGTGCTTAGAACTGGATAAGGGAAATTGAGAAAATTTTCCGAGTTATGGCATGTCCGGAGGGGCAAAAGGTTGCTTTTGGTACATATACTCTAGTGGAAGAAGATGAGTATTGGTGGGAGAATACTCGCTAATGCCTAGAGGCTGAAGGTCAAGATGTGACCTAGGATGTCTTCAAGAGGGTATTTTTGGAGAAATACTTTCCTGAGGATGTTAGGAACAAGAAGGAGATGGAGTTCTTGGAGTGAAGCAAGCTATGAATTACCAAGGTGTTCGTTAGTCTCCACTTTTGGTTAACATGTGTTGGATTTGGGATGAAGACTCCCAAGATAGGGCGACCTATTATAGGAGTATAGGTCCAATGAGGATTAAAAAGAATGGACCACAACATCGGGGAAAACCATACTTGACCCCTCCTAAGCAATATGGTAATTGCCCCAACAATCAAAAGACTGTTGCTATGGGATTTGCTGGTGGTAGTGGTAGCAAACCCAGTACCTTCCTCACTCATATCACTTGTTACAGATGTAGTAAGCCAGGGCACATTTCCTTAAATTGTCCCGATAAAGGCATATTATGTTTTAATTGTGGACAAAAAGGACATATTCAAAGAGATTGTCCACACCCCATGAAGGAGAAAAATGGTGGGGGCCTGAATGGTCAAACTAGACATCCGAAGGCCACTGGAAGACTCTTTACCCTTAATGGTGCTGAAGCTTCAAAATCGAAAGATCTAATCCAAGGTAAATGTTTCATAAATGGGACTCTGTTGCTTGTGCTATTCGATTTTGGTGCAACCCATTCTTTTATATCCCGTTTGTGTGTAGGGAAACTTAAGCTTTCTGTGTCTTCTTTAAATAAAGATCTGGTGGTAGAGACCCCAACTAGTGGTTCTGTGTTAACTTCTAATGTGTGTTTGAATTGTCCTATGGAAATTTCTGGTAGAACATTCTTGATTGATTTCATTTGTTTGCCTTTGAGCTATATTGATGTTATTCTTGGTATGGACTGGTTATCTTCCAACCATGTCTTCTTAAACTGTTTTGACAAAAGTGTGGTGTTTGATGATTCTGGAGTGAGTAAGGATATGATGTTTATCTCTGCCAACCAAGTTGTGACATCTTTAAAAGAAGATGCTCAAGTGTACATGATCTTGTCTAACCTGGAAATAGAGACAAAGGTTTCCATGTGTGACCTCCCTGTTGTTAGAGAGTTTCCTGAGGTGTCTCCTGAGGATATATCCGGTCTGCCACCCAAGAGAGAGATAGAGTTTTCCATAGACTTAGTACCTGGTGCTGGACCCATATCCATAGCCCCTTATAGGATGTCTCCTATAGAGTTAGCTGAGCCGGTCCGGGCAAAATCCTGACCCGGTATGCATAACAGCTGGGCAATGGCCTCCTCATCAAATCCATCGGCCCGATTCCTCCTCTGACTATACTCGCACTCCTGGCACTCCTCCAACACTAGCGGGTCTCCTAGGAACTGGCTGAGGGCGTCTGCATCAAAAGGAATCCACTGGCCCCTTACCCACGACCGCATGCCCTCCTCCGTGGGCCAAGCATTGGCATAAAACTCTAGGACTACATCTGGGTCAAACTTGGCCATGGGAATGACCAGCGACGTCCAATGCCGGCGAGCTATCTCTTCCTGGAAATCTGTGTACTCATCGTCCCTGAGCTGGACGCGTCTCTCTCGGTGGAATGACCATCCCTTGATGGCCTCGAAACGCTGTTGGTGCTCAGCGCTCCTAAAACGATGGTTGTCGAACTCGGGAGCGGCACAAGTCCCTTCAGCCGCGGCGTCCTTCCTAGATCTTTTTGCAAAAAGCTTTCTCGGAGCCATTTCCTGCGAAGACAAACATTTGGAAAGTTAGTTTACAAGAAAATGCTTATTTTAAAGCAAAAACGACATGCTAATCTCTCCGATTTAGAACAAACTTGTGCACACATTTCCTTAATGTAAAACATTTATGAACGTGCATATGCGTAAAATATCCTATTATTTATATCAACATACAAGGATATTCAAAACATTCTAGTTACCACACATATATATTTTTTTTGGAAAGAATACGTATACGCATGCTCAAGGTATTGTGTCAAAATTACATATGTTCGTATCCTAAGTATTTGCTACCACAAACTACCTACACACATTTGAAGTATTTTATTAACATACAAATTTTTTGTTGTTTCATTCACATTTATTTATACATATATGCACATTGGAGAGCCAATCTCACGTCATGCACACACTTGCATTTGAAAATGAACTTTCATGCCATCTATATACACTTGAGGGGAAATTCCACATCATATATTCATTTGGGAAGCATCCTCATTTTTGACATGGGTACATTTTTTGAAAGGCTCCTTATGCTACCTATCCACAAATATACATATTTTGAAAGGCATTTTTACGCTACCTATCCTACACATACAGATTTTTGAAATGCATTATTTGCTATACATTCACACTTTGCAAGGTATTTTTATGCCATATATTCACACACTGCAACATATTTTTATGCCATATATTCACATATATACATACCATTGAAAGGTATTTTCCATGCTACCTAGGTGCAAGGTATTCCTCATAGGGCAGCCAAATTTAAATTCTAATAAAAACCTCTCAAACATGTCCTAATATTCATGCCTTTTTACATTCAAAACCAAAATTTAGATTCCTAGGCATAAGTCATGCTTCCTTGCATTGAAATTAAAAGCTTGGGCTCCTAGGCCTAGAATTGCATTCGGGCACTAATTTTAAATCCTTCATGTTGTCCCTATATATATAAAACAGTCCCACAATCCCAAGCTTACAAAACCATGCTCATATGTCATTGAGGCATTTCACCGAGCACTTGGTGGGCGCATGTTTAGGCATGAATAGCAAGAGAGTGGGGGCAATGTGGCATGCCCCATTGCTTCAGGATGCACCCTAAGCCTAAGGCCATCCCCTACAACCCCTCAATTCAAACCAATAAAGCATGAAACAAAGCCAAAATTGCTCCATAGATTTGGGCATATTCACACAATTTAGAGCACCAAAAGAAGACCAAGATGTAGAAGCAAAGCTTCATGGTGAATCAAAGGTGATTCAAAGGTGTTTTGATGATAACAATGCTGACAAAAAAAGATGATGACAAAGGTGATGAACAAAAAACTCAAAGATCAATCAAAGAACAACTCAAGTGAATCAAAGAACATCTCAAGTGAATCAAGAACAAGTCAAGAGTTCAAGATAAGAATCAAGAAGAATTCAAGACTCAAGAAGAAAGTCTAGAGTCAAGAATCAAGATTCAAGGTTCAAGATCTCAAGAATCAAGACTCAAAGATTCAAGAATGAAGAGAAGACTCAATCAAGATAAGTATTAAAAAGTTTTTTCAAAACTTTGAATAGCACATGAGTTTTTGACAAAACCTTTTACCAAAGAGGTTTTACTCTCTCATAATCGATTACCATATTGTTGTAATCGATTACCAGTAGCAAAATGAGTTTGAAAAAGTTTTCAAATTGAATTTACAACGTTCCAATTATTTTCAAAAGGCTTTAATTGATTACAATGTTTTGGTAATCGATTACCAGTGCCCTTGAACGTTGAAACTCAAACTCAAATGTGAAGAGTCACATCCTTTCACTTAAAAGCCTTGTGTAATCGATTACCAGTGACTGTTTTTGATAAATGAAAATATGTAACTCTTCAAAAAGGTTTTTTGACTTTTTCAAATTGGTTTTAAGTTTTTCTAAAAGTTATAACTCTTCTAAATGGTCTTCTTGACCAGACATGAAGAGTCTATAAAAGCAAGGCTTTGTTTTGCATTTCAATAATCTTGAACACTTATTCATACAATCTTTTACAAGCCTTGAATCTCTTTGAACTTCTTCTTCTTCTTTGTACCAAAAGCTTTCTGAAGTTTTCTGGTTTTCTAAACCTTGAAAACTTGTGCTATTCATCTTTTCATTCTCTTCTCCCTTTGCCAAAAAGAATTCGCCAAGGACTAACCCCCTGAATTCTTTTTGTGTCTCTCTTCTCCCTTTTCCAAAAGAACAAAGGACTAACCGCCTGAATTCATTTGTGTCTCCCTTCTCCTATGTCAAAGAATTCAAAACGACACAGTATGAGAATTCTTTTGATTCTTCACTTTCCCTAATACAAAAGTGTTCGAAGGACTAACCGCCTGAGAATTCTTTTGTATCCCCACTCACAAAGTATCAAAGGTTTAACAGCCTAAGATCTTTGTCTCAACACATTGGAGGGTACATCCTTTGTGGTACAGGTAGAGGGTACATCTACTTGGGTTTGACTGAGATTAAGAGAGGGTACATCTCTTGTGGATCAGTTCTAGTGGAGGGTACATCCACTAGGTTCAAAGAGAACAAGGGAGGGTACATCCCTTGTGGATCTTTTCTTGTAAATGGATTTTTACAAGGTTGAAAGAAATCTCAAGGACCGCAGGTCGCTTGGGGACTGGATGTAGGCACGGGTTGTTGCCGAACCAGTATAAAAACTCTTGTGTATTTGTTTCCTTCTTCCCTACTCTTTTACTTTCCGCTGTGCATTTTAATTTCCACTTTTACTTTCCGTTATGTTTCTCTTCTACTCCTCATTCTCTTAACAATTTAGTAAAAGCCTTAAAAGAGTAATTTTTTTAATTAGTAAAGGTTTAGGAATAATTAATTCAACCCCCCCCCCCTTCTTAATTATTCTGAGGCCACTCGATCCAACACAAGATACATCAATAGAAAGCTAGAAAGCTCAAGAATGGGATACTTACTTGATGGAGTGAGTAACAACACTAAGAATGGAAGCGAAAGCGCAAAAATGGTGGCCTAGGGGTGGAAAACCCTTAATTCCCATGAGCTTTCTTTTTTGAATGAGGGGGGGGGGAGTTTTTGAGTGCAGAAAACGTTCCCCTCTCCCTCTTTTAAACATTTTCATATAGGGGTTGCTCGCCCAGGCGAGCTAACCTGTACTTTTTTTTTTTTAGGGAAGACATGAGCATGGCCCTCTACGGGTCGGCATTCGCTTACTCGAACCCACTCAAGGTAGATTAGGCATCCATTATTTAATTTAAACAAACAACAGTAATAATTACTATGAATTTAAAGGATACTAGGCTGCCTTGCAGCGGCGTTTTCTGCTTGTCCAGAGCTGGGAAGGGACGACGATCTGTCGGTCGTGACCCTAGCTTCTATTTGCGTCCGTCCCTAAGTACCTGAAAGTAGGAAGCAACAATGCGTGGCAAATCGTGACCGCATCGTCGCCTTACCTTGATTGGCTTCTGCCTTTAACTTTATCTCGACCTCTGACCGTGGCCTAAGAAGATTCTGCCCCTGTTATCACAAAATATGGATGTGTATGCGTATGCATGAATGTTTTCAATGCAATAATCTTCTTAGTAAAAGCTGGTTAGGTTCAATTTTATTTAAGCGCTTGGGGCACCCCATGAACTGAACGAAAGGGCTCAGGTTATTACAAACTAACACATGGTTTAAAACCAAAGTGAGGACTGAAGCCTCAAACCCATGTTCCCTTCTTTTAAAAGACTGTGACGAGAGATATATAGTAGATGGGAATCCCTGGAGGAAACCAAGAAGACACACAAAAATAAAAGAACATGCAGCGACATCTTTAATTGCCCCAGATTCTAAGCATAGTATCGCTGGACAACATCAGAGTTCACAGGTAAAGGTAGCTCCTCGCCATCCATGTTGGTAAGCACCAGGGCTCCTCTGGAAAAAGCCCTTTTCACAACGAAAGGCCCTTCGTAGTTCGGGGCCCACTTCCCTCGATTATCTTTAACAGCGTGGGACAGCTTTTTCAGCACAAGGTCTCCCTCATGGAACTTGCGCAAGCGTACCTTCTTGTCGAACACATTTTTCATTCTTTGTTGATACAGGCGCCCATGACTCATGGCCGTCAAGCGCTTACCTTCAATAAGGTTGAGTTGGTCATAGCGTGTTTGAGCCCACTCTGATTCTTCTAAGCCCGATTCTGCTAGTATCCTCTGGGAAGGGATCTCTACTTCAAATGGGAGTACCGCTTCCATTCCATAAACCAAGGAATACTGCGTTGCCCCAGTAGAAGTTTGTACTGAAGTTCGGTATCCATGCAAGGCAAAAGGCAACATCTCATGCCAATCTTTGTATGACACTGTCTTCTTCTGAATAATTTTCTTAATATTCTTATTGGCTGCTTCCACGGCTTCGTTCATCTTTGGCCGGTAGAGCATGGAGTTGTGATGCTGGATTTTGAAATCCGCACACATTTCCTACATCATCTTGTTATTCAGGTTGGTACCATTATCAGTAATGATCTTCCTATGGAGTCCGTACTGATAAATCAGCTCCCTCTTTATGAATCTGACCACTACACTCCTCGTGACATTGGTGTAGGAAGCCGCCTCGACCCACTTGGTGAAATAATCTATTGCCACGAGAATGAAATGGTGACCGTTCGAAGCCTTGGGCTCGATGGCCCCGATGAAACCTATTCCCCACATGGAAAAAGGCCAAGGGGCGGACATGACATTCAGAGGATGTGGCGGAGCATTGACATTGTCCACGAACGCTTGACACTTGTGGCATTTCCTTACATGGACGCAACAATCACCTTCCATGGTGAGCCAGTAATAACCTGCCCTCAGGATCTTCCTGACCATAGCATGCCCATTGGCGTGCGTTCCAAACAAACCCTCGTGGACTTCCTCGATTATGTGGTTCGCCTCATTAGCATCCACGCATCGCAGGAGAGTCATATTGTGGTTTCTTTTATATAGTATGCTCCCGCTTATGAAGAAACCGGCCGCCAATCTCTTCAATGTCCTTTTATCATTGTCGGAAGTCTCCGGTGGGTACTCTTTGCTTTCGACATATCGCTTGATATCGAAATACCAAGGCTTACCGTCCCGTTCCTCTTCCACCTGGCAACAATGTGCGGGTTTGCCACGACACCAGAACTCAATGTATGGTAGATCCCCGTGTGGTGTTAGCTGGAACATGGATGCCAAAGTGGCAAGCGCATCAGCCATTTGATTTTCCTCCCGGGGAACATGATGGAAGGAGATCTCATCAAAGGAATTAGCCATCTCCTTGATATAGGCTTTGTAGGGTATCAGCTTGGGGTCTCTTGTTTCCCATTCCCCTCTCAACTGATGGATCACCAACGCTGAGTCCCCGTACACCTTGAGTAGCTTGACATTGGAGTCAATCGCTGCCTGGACGGCCAGGGCACATGCTTCATACTCAGCCATATTGTTGGTGCAGTCAAACCCCAGCCTGGCGGTGAAAGGAATACATTGATGGAAGGAGATCTCATCAAAGGAATTAGCCATCTCCTTGATATAGGCTTTGTAGGGTATCAGCTTGGGGTCTCTTGTTTCCCATTCCCCTCTCAACTGATGGATCACCAACGCTGAGTCCCCGTACACCTTGAGTAGGGATGCATGGGCTGATAGTCGTTGAGAGGCTGCTGAGCCAAATAATCTGCTAAGGCGCTTCCTTTTATCGCCTTTTGGGTAACGTAAACTATATCAAACTCGGATAGCAAGACTTGCCACCGGGCGATCCGTCCCGTGAGAGCTGGCTTTTCAAAGATGTACTTGACCGGGTCCATCTTGGATATCAACCAGGTGGTATGGCTCAACATGTATTGTCTTAGGCGATGGGACGCCTAGACTAAAGCACAACACGTTCTCTCGAGCAGGGAGTAATTCATTTCATAGGCCGTGAACTTCTTACTCAAGTAGTAGACAGCGCACTCTTTCTTTTCGGACTCATCATGTTGCCCCAGCATACATCCCATCGACTCGTCCAAAATTGTCATATACAAGATGAGAGGCCTTCCGGGTACCGGTGGCATAAGCACAGGAGGATTCATGAGACACCTTTTGATCCTCCCGAATGCCTCTTGACAATCCTCATTCCAACGGACGGTTTGGTTTTTGCGTAAGAGTTTGAACAACGGCTCACAAATAGCAGTGAGCTGTGATATGAATCTGGCAATATAATTCAAACGTCCCAGGAAACCTCGGACTTGCCTCTCGGTACGGGGTTCCGGTATTTCAAGGATAGCCTTCACCTTTTCGGGGTCCACCTATATCCCATTATGGCTTATGATGTAACCTAGCAATTTCCCTGATTTGACCCCAAAAGTGCACTTAGCGGGGTTCAACCTCAATTGATACTTCCTAAGCCTTTCGAACAACTTCCGCATGTTGACAAGGTGTTCCTCCTCGGTCTTAGATTTGGCAATTATGTCGTCCACGTAGACCTCGATCTCTTGGTGCATCATATCGTGTAACAAAGCTACCATAGCCCGTTGATAAGTTGCCCCGACATTCTTGAGTCCAAAGGACATCACCTTGTAACAGAATGTTCCCCACAGAATGACAAAGGTAGTCTTTTCCATATCCTCGGGCGCCATCTTTATCTGATTGTAATCGGAGAACCCATCCATGAAGGAAAACAAAGCAAAATTGGCTGTATTATCCACAAGGATATCGATGTGCGGCAAAGGAAAGTTGTCTTTGGGACTGGCCCGATTCAGGTCCCGATAGTCCACACATATTCGTACCTTCCCATCCTTCTTAGGGACTGTTACAATGTTGGCAACCCATTCTGGGTACCGAGCGACAGCTAAAAACCCAGCGTCAAATTGTTTCTTTACCTCCTCTTTTATTTTCAAGGATGTCTCGGGCTTCATCCTTCTCAGTTTCTGTTTTACCGGGGAACACTTGGGATTTAGGGGCAATCGGTGTTGTACAATGTCAGAACTCAAACCGGGCATATCTTGGTATGACCAAGCAAATATGTCTTAGTAGTCTCTTAGCAGGGCTGTTAATTCTTCACGGATGGGTGCGGTCATACCCGTGCCTATCTTTACTTCCCTTTTTCCACTGCCAGTTCCCAAGTCTACTAGTTCTGTCTCTTCTTGATGAGGCCTCATTTCTTGGTCCTCATGGGCGACTATCCTTTCCAACTCCGGGGGAAGTCCCACATCCTCGTTCTCTTCATCTTCTGTTTGATTCGTTTCTTGCTCAAAGTCGATGGGCGGGTCCCAGGTATTAGTACCTTCGAGGGACGCAAGAACATGCAAATGGATGAGAATGGGTAGAGACGCAAGAACAGATGAAGAATGATCTTTGTATTATAAATTCAGGAACAAAAGACACAAAGCCTTAACAAAAGGAAACTCTAAAGTCTAGGCCCAACTGTAGAGCTTTTAAAGCCGTAAAAAGGTTTACATTATTCTTGTCACGTAAATGTCCGGGCGCTCCTCCACTTGCCAATTTCCTAGTCGGAAATCAGGAGGGCATGGTCGTACCAAATCTGACCCAGCTAGAGCATCATTTCCGCATATTGCAACGACTTGGCCTTCGTCCCCTAGACCCGTGCTTATAAAGCTCCTACTTATGTGGCAGGGCGGGCCTCCTTCGTCTTCTTGTCTTAATCGCGAGTCTTGACTTCCGCTTTTCCTTCCCGCAATGCTTTTCCTTATATCTGCCTATGTGGGTTTATAACCCAACCCAAACTTCCCACGATTTCCCTTGGCGCTTATTAGGCTAGTTATGCCGCCATTGTCCTTGCCTATACCCATTCCGGGCTCGTATCCATTCCCCAACATTACCCGGGCCACCATTACTGCCGTATCTGACAGGCAAGGTTGCCCAGAGAAGGAATCCATGGAGGAAATGCTTACCACCTCGAAAGACTGGAAAGCGGTTTCTAATGACTCCTCCGCGGCCTCCACATATGGCATAGAGGATGGGCAGCTCACCAAGATGTCTTCCTCGCTCGATACGATAACCAAATGCCCTTCCACTACGAACTTCAATTTCTGGTGGAGTGTAGAGGGAACGACTCCCACCAAATGGATCCACGGGCGTCCCAACAAGCAGCTGTAAGGGGGGTTAATATCCATTATTTGAAAGGTAACCTGACAGGTGTGAGGGCCTATCTGTACCGGGAGGTCGATCTCTCCCCTAACCTCTCGGCGGGTGCCGTCGAAGACACGAACTACCATGGAACTTGGCTTTAGATGGGAAGCACTAAACGGTAATTTCTCCAAAGTGCTTTTGGGCATCACGTTTAAGCTGGAACCATTATCGATGAGCACCTTGGCTACAACGTGGTCCATACACTTGACTGATACATGCAAAGCCTTGTTATGCCCTCTTCCCTCGGCAGGGATTTCTTCTTCGGCGAAGGCGAGATAATTGTTGGCGGTGATATTATTGACGAGCCCTCCAAAGCCTTCTACAGAGATATCTTGGGCCACATGGGCTTCGTTCAAAAATTTTACGCGTCGAAATCTCTCACAAGGAAAGGAGACAGGCTTTCTTCCGTCGGTGCTCCCCTCATGGGGTACCCTAACTGTCTTATGGCAAGTGTGGGATTGTAGTTAATGCAACCCCTCATTCCTATCAACGGGATGTTTGGGTAGCCCCCTCAAGAGAAGAGAACACCCTCCTTTCCTTCTTTCCATCGTGGAAACCAGTTGACTGTTCTGCCTCCTATCCCAGCCAAGTGTTGGTCCCAATCTACTCTTCTTTTTTCGACACACGAGCGATGGCTTTGGAGCGGACATGGGTGCCTTATGTCTTGTTGGAATAAGTGCGAAAACAACCATACACAAAGAGCGGGTAAACAACAGATGATCCGTGCACTACTCTTTTCGCACCTTCGGTCAAATGTGTCAAATAAGTCCGCCAAGACAACTACCACCGGGCTCTCTTTGCTATGGTGATATGCAAAGAAAGCATCAATCGTGGCTAGGTCCACCAAACCATCCACGTTTGGAAAGAGGACAACCCCAAAGATTAGCAATACTAATACATCCATAAATGGGACCCACTCCTCTTGATTCGCCATATCCCTCGCCTTGCCTTCTAAGTACTTCCGTGGTAGGCCCACTATGCCGTTTCGAGTTTGCTTTACGCGGTCCAATCCTCTCGCTGAATCCCTGACCACAACTGCAATTTTGCTCAAGGAGGGAAGAAACCCGGAGAAAAGATACGGTTTCCTTTCCCCAAGAGGACATCCTAGAATCTCCTCAAATTCTTCAATGATCGGTACTAATTGGAAGTCTCCAAACGTGAAGCATCTCAAGGGCTGGTCATATTATTGAGTGAGTGATGCAATGGCTTCTGTGGATATCTCTGCTATGGTCAAATCTAAGATCTTTCCGTACACCTTGCGGAAGGCTTGCATTTGGAGAGGTCCCATCAACCGCCCCAACTCCTTAATGTTGGTGATATCTGGGCCCTTAATCTTGACTTGATAAAACCTTTTGCCAGTTTGATTTGTCCCCATGTTTACTAAAGTGAAACAAAAAAAAACCCGGTGTGAATCAAAACTCTGACATCTATCATGGGTGGAATGGATGAATGCATGAAGGAATGCACATGACACAAATGCCATTTATGAATACGGGAACCCGGGAAATTGTCTCCTTCTTAGATACAACATCTTGGGGCAGCATAGTGCCCGACGTATGTATTTAAGAAGGTGACACGGACCCTCTGTTGGTTTGCAAAAGAGAGGGGATCAAGACAGAACCCGTGCGTGATGCATATGCGAAAGGCACAACACGGGAGTGTACAATATGACAATATTCACAAAATATATAAGCAAAAGGGGTACATGACACTTATGCATGGCAGTGTGAAAAAATGGCACGCAGCGTGTCCGCTTCGTGCCCCTATTCAAGGGACCTATATGGGAGGGAGCTAACAAGGCTTTTAGTGATAATTCCCAAGGTGGTTATATCTTTCTTGATGGTCTCTAGAGGTATCATTCTCTTCGAAGGACATATTGCAGCAATAGGGACTACTAGCAACAATATGTTATCAAAGAGAAAAAATCTAGATGAGGGTTCACTGTAATCAAGCAAGTCGGAGACCTAGCATGATCACAGATTCACCTACACTCCTTATGTTCCCACGAACCCGGGTATAGGGCCCTTTTTCAACTCACCGTGTGTGCAAATAGCGTTGGTGTTTGTGTGCATCAAATGAATAAATATTTACCTCATGCATACATTTTAAAATGCACTAAAAGCATCAAAGAGTTTATACAAGAACATAAGAAAAATAAAGGGAAAACAACAAAGGAGAAAGTCATAATAAAACATTGCACAAGATTAAATGGCCTAACTTTCTAAAAATTGTCCCCAGTGGAGTCGCCAACTGTCGCAACCTACCCTTCGGCGGGAGGGCGACGCGTGACTTGCGGGGGCGTGTTCCAAGAAAGGAATACGCGCGGAGTCGCCACCAATGTTTATTTGAGGAAAACGTCGGAAAAACCGAAAAAGACGTGATCTACGAACTTTAAGTGAAAGGTTCGGGAGTTGTATTTACGCACGGGGAAGGTATAAGCACCCCACACGTCCGTCACAAGAGACGGCAGCCCTTAATCGAATGTGCAAATATGACTTCAATTTTATGTTATTTTCCATTTTTACGTTCTTATGTCTTTTTTATGCCTTTTTATGTTTTTATCTTTTTGTGGTCGACATGGGTGCTTCCCTTGCTCCTATGTATTCCTCAATTGTGATAAGGAAATCAGACCTACGTAGTTCTTTCGTGAACAAAGCCTTTTGGTTATTTTTTTTATCCTTTTTTGCAAGATATATTTTTTTTTAATGAAAGGTCATTTAAGGTGTTGGACCATTAGACAATCTTTCGATTCTTTTGAAAAGTGAGAAAACATTAAGGCATTGGACCATAAATGATTTCTTTACTTTTGAAAGAGGTTACAAAGTTACATATTGATTTTAGGCTTTTTAGAAATCTACACTTAACCAATAAAAGCGGAAAAGACCATTTCAAGGCGTTGGACCTTTGAAAATGGCTTTTTAGGCGATGACAAAAGTTTGGTTTATGAATTGATTTTAGCCTTAGTTTCACTTTGGTTATTAGTCGATTCGATTAAGAAAGAGAAATCCCAAAGAAAAACGTCCGATTGATTTTTTTTATTTATTTTACTAAAAGATATTTTTCATTATTATATTATTATTTTACCTCTTTTTGGTTTCCAATGTGGTTACGGCATGACCGAACGGTCGGATTTCATTTTAACAGAAATTAATGGATGTTACAATTCAAATGATCGGTGGAAATTTATTTTATTTTTAATTAGGCGAGAAAATGACTTAAGTAAATGACTAAAGCATGTCAAAAGGGGGTACGGAAAGTAAATAAAATGAAAATAAAAGCACGTGAAGACAAATGAGGACCACTAAGGGTACATAGAATGAATTGAAAAGCTTGATTTCGGGAACTTACCGGTTGAAGACCGAAGAACGACGAAGAACGAACGAAGAACGTCGAAGAACAGTTGAAAATCTTCGCGAAATCACCCACGGAAACGTTACGGAAGCGCCTCGGCTTCGATTTTCTTCACGGAAACAATTTTTTTCACTAATTTCAAGTGATCTCGAATTACCAGGAGGGCTCAACATTTTTTTCCTTCACTTCTCCCCCTATTTATAGGAAAATAGGGGAGAAGCTTGCCACCCAGCTCGCCCAGGCGAGCTAGGTTGCTTCCTCCAGAAGCAACCGCCTTCTGGAGGAATATTCTGGAAGGCCCAAGTGGGCCTGGTTGCTATTTGAGCCCCCATTTTTACTAAGTACACCCCCTGCCTTTTTTTGGTGATTCTTTTTCCGTAACGTTACGAAACTTTACGAATTCCGTAACGATGCTTGTTTTCTTTCCGTAATGTTACGAAACCTTACGGATTACATAATCATCCCTTTTTTTGCCTTCGAGAACGTTACAGAACATTATGGATTGCACACTAGCACTTCCTTTTAATTTCCAGCATGTCACGGAACTTCACGGATTGTGCTACAATGCTTTCTTTTGACTTCTGGCATGTCACGGAACTTCACGAATTGCCTAACGATGGGTGCCAAGTATCTCGAAGTGGTCAAACGAGGGTCGCATCCCAACAACGGATGGTCCCCGGACGAAATTAGGGTATGACAGTATTTTAATTTTGATAATTTCTAATTCAATTTTACTCGCTGTTTAATTTACAAAAGTAAACAACCCCCCCCCCCCCAATTTGTTACTATTTCCTACTATCTGTTATGAACATTTGGTGTATCATTGCTCGTTGGGAAACGACCTAGGATCACTTCCTAGTTACTACATTTTAATATTTATTTTATTTGGGTACGGCCTCGATCACTCTCTCAAACAAAACTCTTGGGCAAACACTTGCAAATCCATTAAGAGTTCATCCATGGACTTCAATTGTAATATCCTTCACTTCTAGAGAGAATTCTTCTTTCTTCTCATTCAATGAGATTGATTAAGGGACCGAGGGTCTCTTAAGTTGTAAGGAATGTTGAACACAAGGGATGGGTTGTCCCTGTGTGGTTTAGACTTTGTAAGCGGATTTTTACAAAGGGAGTGGAAAATCTCAAGTGGGTTGCTTGAGTACTGGACGTAGGCACGAAATTTGCCGAACCAGTATAAAATTGTGTTTGCATTCTCTCTTCCCTTATCTCATTTATTTTGTTGTAATCAATTTTGTCTTTCATGTTTAAAGAACATTATTAAATTGATTGTTGCTTCTTTTGCATTCTGAGCCTATCTCTTTTAGAAGGGGGTTGAAAGTTTGTTAGTGGGAAATTAATTAACCCCTTCTTAAGATTTTTGAGGCCGCATATCCTACAAGGGTTTTTCTGTATGGCTGGGTAAACACTCTTGTTGGGGATTTCTAAAGAACAAATGATGTAATTCCTTTAATATCTAATTGGTTGTGTTTATTGTGTTCAATGCTTCTTTCAGTGCTTAAATTCTATATGCTCTTGGTCTGATCACCCATTTGTGTGCATAGTTAGGTGACTTTAGCATTGGGAAATGTACTGCTACCTTAGAACATGATTGAAGCAGGATTGAAACTTAGTCTTAAATGAGGGATCTGCGGATTAAGTTTTGATTTCAAATATGTTGTTACAATAATGTTGTTTGATCTAAGCCTAGTCTTAAATAAGGGATCTACGAACGAAGCTTAAGTTAAATTAGTCTAAACTTTCGTAAGCTATTTAAGCTGAGCCTAGACTTAAATGAGGGATCTGCGGACGAAGCTTAGTTTAAGTTAGTCTAAACCTATGAGGGCTGTCTAAATTAAGCCTAGTCCAACAAGAGGGATCTGAGGATGAAGCTTGGATTGATTCAGCCTAACTAGGGATCAAGGTTTAGTAGTTTAGGCTAAAACATAGAACACAAAAGCATGATTGATTAGAGAAACATCTATATATACATAAACTTGTTTGTTAGAAAGACCCAACACTTTTACCTACTGCTGTCAATCTTACTTACTTGCATTTTTACTATTTTTAGCCTAGACTTAGTTTAATTCTATTCTAAACCATCAATTATAAATGTTTCTTTCAACAATGCCATATTTCTGAATTTAACCCTATCTAATACTAGTTCCCTGAGTTTGATACTCGGATTCATCCGTTTTAATTTTAAATACTTGACGATCCGGTGCGCTTTTCGGCGAATCGAATTTCCCTTGAACATATTTGTATAAAGAAAAATTGGACCAAAAAGTAACTGCAGGGGAAATCCAACAAAGTATTTATGGCGCCATTGCTAGGGAACTATATTCATTAGAAGAGTTTAGTTCAGTTTTACGACATTGCTTTATATTTTTCTCTTTGATTCATTGATTCTTTTTGTTCATATTTTAGTCACTGTACATTCATTGTTCTATTGAACTGGATAATTGTTGTTCTATTTTCTTGTATGCAAAGAAGATCTATTGCAGGTGATTTGATCCCTATTGATTTGGATATTAACGCCACTTGTAGAAGGCGTAATTCAGAGAGAATCAAATTTTTTTTGGAGGATTTAGAAGCAGCAGCAACTCCAGAAGAAGAACCTCAATCTTCCGAGGCATCTTCTAGTTTTCCTATTACAGGGCATTCTCATATAGAACCTATTGAAGACCCAATCATGGCTGAAGAGCCAAGAAGAGTAACCCTGGAAGATTATTCAAGTTCTATTGTGCCACAATTTTTCACCAGTATTGCACAGCCAGAAGTTCAAGCTCAGACAATTACATATTCCCTCTCTTTGATACAGCTGATTCAAAATAATTTGTTTCATGGTCTACCCAATGAAGACCCTTATGCTCACTTGGTCACCTATATAGAGATATGCAATACTATTAGGCTGGCGGGTGTGCCTGCGGATGCAATCAGGTTGAGTTTGTTCTCATTTTCTTTAGCTGGAGAAGCTAAGAGATGGCTTCATTCTTTTAAAGGAAACAATATGAAGTCATGGGATGAAGTAGTAGAAAATTTCTTGAAGAAGTACTTCCCTGAATCGGAGACTGCAGAAGGCAAAGTTGCCATCTCTTCCTTCCACCAGTTTCCAGATGAATCGTTGAGTGAGGCACTCGAAAGATTCAGAGGTTTATTGCAGAAGACTCCCACTCACGGTTTTTCAAAACCAATGCAGCTCAACATATTCATAGATGGTTTGAGACCACAATCTAAGCAGCTCTTGGATGCTTCAGCTGGGGGTAAGATCAAAATGAAGACCCCTGAGGAAGCAATGAACTTAATTGAAAGTATGGCTGCTAGTGACATTGCTATTTTGATAGACTGAGCCCACATTCCTACTAAGAAAAGCTTATTGGAGCTAACCTCACAGGACGCTCTCTTGACACAAAATAAGTTGTTATCCAAGCAACTAGAGGCATTAATAGAAACACTCAATAAGTTTCCAACTCAGCTTCATTCTGCACACACTTTGCATTCTTCTATTTTGCAGGTTGCAGGATGTACAATTTATGGTGGAGCTCATGAATCTGGATGTTGTATCCCTAATGAAGAGAAAATTGCACATGACGTTAATTATATGGGGAATCAGCCCAGAGGCAATCTCAATACAAGTTGATTTCCAGCATTTCAAAACAACCAGCAGTATCAACAACAGAGACAGTGGCAAAATCACCCTGGTAACCAATTCAACAGAGACCAGGGTGGTTCATCTACAAGGCCACAATAGCAGATGCCAAGTCTCTATGACCAAACCACAAAGCTAGAAGAGACTCTAGCTCAATTTATGCAAGTGTCAATGTCTAACCAAAAGAGCATGGAGTCTACAATTAAGAATGTGGAAGTTCAGGTGGGCCAACTTGCAAAGCAGTTAGTTGAAAGACCATCCAGCAGCCTTACAGCAAGCACAGAGAAAAATCCTAAGGAAGAGTGCAAAGCTGTGATGACTAGAAGCAGAATGGCGATTCAACCTGAGGAAAGTAGAGCTGATCAGAAGGTGGAGGGATTTAAACAACAGCTGGTTGATGAACCGACACTGGAACCGGTTGATGATTTAGTTGAACTTGAAGAAATTGTTGAGGAAGCAGAAGGTGATGAAGAAGAAGAGACACCAATAAGATACTATCAATAGAGAATAAAGAAGAAGGAAGAAAAAGAAAAAGAAGAAGAAATAAAAGAAGAAGAAGAAAAAGAAAAAAAGTTGAAAAATGAAAAACAAAAAGAAAAGGTTGTTGAGATTGAGAAGAAGAAAGGCAAGAGTGAGGCCAACATAGAAAAGAAGACAGAGGCTACTCCTATTGTCATACCCTAATTTCGTCCGGGGACCTTTGCTCGATGACGTGCGACCATTCTTTGGTCCTCGTGAGGTGCTTGGCACCCATCATTAGGCAATTTGTGAAATTCCAGGACATGCCGAAAAACCAAAAAAAATATTGATGCACAATCCGTAAGTTTCCGTGACACACCGGAAATCAAATGGAAGCATCGTTGCATAATTAAGTGAGGTTCCGTAACATTCCGTAAGTCAAAAAGGGGATGATTATGTAATCCGCAAGGTTCCGTAACATTACGGAAGGAAAACAAGTATCGTTACGAAATTCGTAAGTTTCCGTAACTTTACGAAAAAAGAATCACCAAAAAAACAGCAGAGGGGGGTGTACTTAGTAAAAATGGGGGTGCAAATAGCACCCAGGCCCACTTGGGCCCTCTGGAATATTCCTCTAGAAGGCGGTTGCTTCTGGAGGAAGCAACCCTGCTCGCCTGGGCGAGCTGAGCTCGCCTGGGCGAGCTGGGCGGCAACCACCTCCCCTATTTTGCTATAAATAGGGGAGGAAGGCAAGAAGGAAGGGGTTCAGCCCCTTAGGCACTTCTCTCTCTTTCGAATTTGCTTGGAAAAATTGTTTCCGTGAAGAAAATCTAAGCCGAGGCGCTTCCGAAACGTTTCCGTAACGTTTTCCGTGAGGAATTTCGCAAAGATTTCAACCGTTCCTCGACGTTCTTCATTCGTTCTTCATCGTTCTTCGATCTTCAACGGGTAAGTACCTCGAACCAAGCTTTTTGATTCATTTTATGCACCCATGGTGGTCCACATTGTGTTTCGTGCATTTTTATTCTCGTTTTGTTTACTTTTTATACCCCCTGTTGACGTGCTTAAGCCATTTTACTTAAGTCATTTCTCGCTTAACTTAAAAATAAAATAAATTTCCACCGAACGTTTGAATTGTATTATCCATTAACTTCGGTTAAAATAAATTCCGACCGTTCGGTCATGCCGTAACCACGTTGGAAATCAAAAAGAGGTAAAAAATAATATAAATAATAAAAAAAAACATCTTTTAGTAAAATAAAGCGGAAAATCAATCGGACGTTTTCTCTTTGGGATTTCTCATTCTTAATCGAATTGATTAATAACTAAAGTGAAACTAAGGCTAAAATCAACTCGCCTAGTCAAGCTCGTCCACAAAAATAGGTTTTTGAAGTTCGTCATTTCAATTTCTCACTAAGTAAAATGGATCATTTTTAAGGTCCAACGCCTTAAAAATGATCACCTCTTAAGGTAAAAAGAATCACTTGATAAAAAAGAACTACGTAGGTCTGATTTTCTCATCCCAAATTGAGGAATACGTAGGAGCAAAGGGAAACACCCTTGTCGACCACAAAAAAGAAAAAAATAAAAAGGGTACAAAGGATATAAGAACATAAAAGGGAACATAAAAATCAAAGTCATGTTTGCACATTCGATTAAAGGCTGCCGTCCCTTGGGACGGGCGTGTGGGGTGCTAATACCTTCCCCGTGCGTAAATACAACTCCCGAACCTTTCATTTAAAAAGATCGTAGATCGCGTCTTTTCCGGTTTTTCCGACGTTTTCCTCAAATAAACGTTGGTGGCGACTCCGTGCGTATTCCTTTCGTGGAACACGCATCCCGCGAGTCACGCGTCGCCCTCCCGCCGAAGGGTAGGTTGCGACACCTATTGAATGCAAGGAGGTACCTTATCCGTTGGTACCCTCCCGGAAAGATAAAGAGCGACATTTGGCCAGATTTCTTGATATCTTCAAGAAACTGGAAATTACTTTGCCTTTTGGAGAAGCACTTCAGCAAATGCCCCTCTATGCCAAATTTTTGAAGGATATGCTATCCAAGAAGAACCGGTACATCAATAGTGATAGAATTGTTGTGGAAGGTAACTGTAGTGTTGTTATTCAACGCATTCTTCCACCCAAGCACATAGATCCTGGAGTTGTCACAATACCGTGTTCTATCGGTGAGGTTGTTGTAGGCAAAGCTCTCATAGACTTGGGAGCCAATATCAATTTAATGCCTCTCTCCATGTGTAGGTGACTTGGAGAGCTGGAAATAATACCCACACACATGACCCTCCAGTTAGCTAACCGCTCCATCACAAGGCCATATGGAGTCATTGAAGATGTTTTGGTGAAGGTTAAGCACCTTATATTTCCAGCTGATTTCGTTGTCATAGATATAGTAGAGGATGCTGACATTCCTCTCATTCTTGGCTGCCCATTCATGTCTACTACAAGCTGCATGGTAGACATGGGAAAGAAGATGCTGCAGATGGGCATAGAAGATCAGAAGATCAGCTTCGATTTGTTCCATGAGGACAAAGATCCACCTAGCCAAAATGTCTGTCTGAAAGTGCATGTGATGGTGGAAAGGAGACCCGAGAAGAAGGTCCTTGAAGTAGGAACTTTGCTAGATCCTGGATAATAGGATGATGCATCAAGCTAGTGACATTAAAAGAGCGCTTAGTTGGAGGAAACCCAGCTTTTCTTTCCCTTTTCTATTTTTCATCCTTATCTCTGGCAAGTAGTTAGGATACCTTACTTGTGATTGTGATTAATTTCAGCTTGTTTAGTAATGAACAAGGGGTTTTAAGCTTGTGTGAAGAGATAGACAGAAAAAGACTCAGAAATTTTTTTGCAATTGTCTATCCGCTAAGCGCAGACCTTGCACTAAGTGCTCAGTCTTCACGTGCTAAGCCCGATCTTGCTCGCGCTAAGCGTAGAGACCCTTATTTGGTTGGCTAAATAGTTCAGCTAAGCACACATCACTATGCTAAGCCCAACATCTTCACTGTAGTTTAACCCTTAATCAGTGGGCTCAACGTGGATGATGCACTAAGCGCCAATTCTTCTTTGGAAAAATTTTGTTGTAGCAGTGCTAAGCGCACTATCCTGAGCTAAGCCCAGATCCATTCTGTAATTTGAGCTTTTAAGCTAGGCTTAGCGGGGCAGGATGCGCTAAGTGCCAATATCTTACTATTTTTGAATTCTTGGAAGTGCGCTTAGCACGCCTGTTACGCCAAGCCTGAACTACTCTCTATAAGTTGAAGCTTGATGGCACGCTAAGCCTCACATCTCAGGCTAAGCGCATATTGTAGAAAATTTTGTGTTGCAGAAAGCGCTAAGCGCAGCCTACTGCGCTAAGCCCTAGATACTCACTGAAATTTGAAACTTCAAGTTGGGCTTAGCGCGAGGTTAGGCTAAGCGCTTGGGTTTTAAACTCAAACGTCACATGGGCATACTAAGCGCAGCTGTGCGCTAAGCATGCCATACAAATTTCAGTTTTTAAAAACCAAAGGCTGAGGCACTTGGGTGTTACCCAAAAATCATTAGCCTTTACCTTTGCTAACCTTGAGCATTTGTGCAATTCTTTTGTGTGCTTGTACTAACTTGTCTGTATTCTCCTTGCTTCCATCTGCATTACAATCACAGTCCAAGTAAGTGAGTACCTTTTCAACTTCATTTTCATCCTTCAAACCATAGGATAGATGATTTCTTGCTTTCTTAGTTAGTAATGTTGTTAAGTTAGGGTTTTTAGCTTTAGGGTTAGGCATTTTAGGATTTTAAGTATCTAAGAAGCTAATTAGGGGCAATGTGGCTGAAAGGGGTGAAAACCCTTGTGGTTCTGGTTGGAAATCGCAATGAACGCGCTAAGCGCACCTGCTGCGCTTAGCCTGTTCATTGCAACTGTTAAAATTTTGGATTTCCCGATGATCGTGCTAAGCGGACCATGTCGCGCTAAGCGCGTTCATCCCTGCTGATGAACGAAAATGATGATCATGTTAAGCGCGTCTGTGCGCTATGCGAGCCTAGTGTTCAGACATTAAGATTTTTGAAATTTTTGTTCAGTGTTAAGCCTGACCTGTCAGGCTAAGCGCTACTTTGCTTTTGTAGTCAGTCCTTTGAATAAGGCTAAGCACAGCTGCTGCGCTAAGCTCTTGTTGTGTGTCTAGGAGGTTGAGCTAAGCGCGCCCTGCTGCGCTAAGCTCAACTCTCTCACTGTTTTTGAGTTTTTGTAGTTAGGCTAAGTTCGCCCTGTGCGCTAAGCCTGAGTGTCATTCTGTTTTCGAAAATTGTAGACTTAGGCTAAGCCCAGCTTGCACGCTAAGCTTAATTTGTAGAAAAAATATTTTCTGTGTCTTTAGGCTAAGCGTGAGTCTGCTACGCATAGCCCATGAGTAAAATTTTATAAGGCGCGCTAAGGCCAGCCCTCTGCGCTAAGCGCCCAGTCAAAATTTCAGTTTTATTTTTTTGTTTTTGTTGGAAATAACATGTGCTAATTTCTTGTGTTCGATCTTATATTTTGCATATGGCATCTAAGAAAAGAAAGTCCCTTGCATCTTCATCCTCTCATATCAGATTTGACAGATCAAGATTCCATTCTCAGGAAGCTTGGGATAGATATAACAATATTGTGGTGCTGAGGAAACTACTACTAGAGAGAAATGTAGTAGTATATTGCACTGAGTTTGATGAGTTCAAGGAGGAACTCGAGAGAAGGAAATGGGATGAGGAGCTGACTAGTTTTGCTGATGGCAGCATCGATGTTGCCATTGTGAAGGAATTTTACACAAACCTCTACGACCCGGAAGACAAGTCACCTAAGCAGGTGAGGGTCAGAGGCCATCTGATTAAATTTGATGAAGATACTTTGAATACCTTTCTGAAGACCCCAATTATTGTGGAAGAGGGGGAAATTTGTGTGCTTATTCCAGGTTTGCACTCCTGAGGCCTAATCCTCAAGAGTTGGCTGCTAAGCTTTGTATCCCAGGGAAGGGATTCGAGCTAAACGTTGATGTTGGATCAACTGGCCTCGGAATAATTAAGAAGGGGGGGTTGAATTAATTATTAATGTGTCTTGACTAATTAAAAATTTATCCTTCTTAATATTACTAGATTCAATTAGGCTTTACTACTAAGTTATGACAAAGTAAAGAACATAAACAATAACTTAGACAAAAGTAAAGCGGAATTAAAAGTACACAGCGGAAATTAAAGAGTGTAGGGAAGAAGAAGACAAACACAAGTTTATACTGGTTCGGCAACAACCCGTGCCTACATCCAGTCCCCAAGCAACCACCGGTTCTTTAGATTTCCAATAACCTTGTAAAATCCTTTACAAGCAAAGATCCACAAGGGATGTGATGGAAGCTTGCTTGTGGAGCTTCTATGGAGGCTGGATCTTTGAGCTTCAATGAGGTCCTTCAATGGTGATTTTCCACCATGGAGATGCAGCGGAAGACAAAGGAGAAGAGGAGAAAGGAGGCGCCATCCACTAAGGAATAAGCCATGGAAGAAGGAGCTTCGGCACCAAGAGAATGCCTTGGATAGGAAGCTTGGAGAGGGTGCTTCAATGGAGGAAAAGAAAGAGAGAGAGGGGGGAGCACGAAATTGAAGGAAGAAAAGAGGAAGAGAAGTTGAACTTTGAAGTTTATCTCATAAGACTCTCATTCATCAAAGTTACAACAAGTGTTACACATGCTTCTATTTATAGACTAGGTAGCTTCCTTGAGAAAACTTCCTTGAGAAGCTTCTTTGAGAAAACTTCCTTGAGTAGCTAGAGCTTAGCTACACACACCCCTCTAATAACTAAGCTCACCTCCTTGAGAAGTTTCCATGAGAAGATTCCTAAAGAAGCTAGAGCTTAGCTACACACACCTCTCTAATAGCTAAGCTCACCTCCTTGAGATGAGAAGCTAGAGCTTAGCTACACACCCCCTATAATAGCTAACCTCACCCCCATTCCAAAAATACATGAAAATACAAAAAAAAAGTCCCTACTACAAAGACTACTCAAAATGCCCTGAAATACAAGGCTAAAACCCTATACTACTAGAATGGCCAAAATACAAGGCCCAAAAGAAGGAAAAACCTATTCTAATATTTACAAAGATAAGCGGGCTCATACTTAGCCCATGGGCCCAAAATCTACCCTAAGGCTCATGAGAACCCTAGGGCTTTCCCTTGGATCTCTGGCCTAATCTACTTTGAGTCTTCTCTATCCAATGCCCTTGTGGGGTAGGATTGCATCACTACTCCTGAGAGATCTCTTGAGGACACTTCAGAGCCTCCTACACCAGTAGTGGACCTATCCTCACCTCAGCATGCAGTAGACCCCTCCACTCCTATACTAGAGATACTAGAGGACCCAACCACACCAGTCCTGACTCTGAACACTTCTCCCCCAGCTACTCCAGTACTTTATCTGACAGATGAGGAGGATGTTCAGACACAGGATACTCAGGACCAGTCACAGGAATTCTAAATTCCAGATGATGCTTTTTGGATTATTATTATTATTATTATGATTATAGTTTCAGTATAGTGTTTTTAGTGATTTTGGTTAATGTTTATATACACTGCTATTTTTATTTATGGTTAGTTGTTATTTGAAGCATATAGAACAGTTTGACTTGACTTTGATGATATTGCAGCGAAACACTTTTATCGTTTTGTGAAAATTGGTGTATGAATTGATTTTGGATTGAATGCATGATTGTGATGGAGTTTGTGTTTCATTCCATGAGTTTGAGAAAATATGTATGTTAGACAAAGAAAGAACAAGAATGTGAACTTGCAATTAGAATTGTTAGTCAGTAGGCAGATTGATTGAGAATGAAAAGCTTGAACCATAACCGGTGAGAGTGTGATCTTAAACTGTGAGTGAACGACTAGCTTTGAGTAATAGTCTTCGCATCAATCTCTGAATTTTAGAATGTAATGTATAAATGAGGATATGATGAAGGACATGATTGTGTATATACAATCCAATTGACCAAAAAGCTTACCTGGAATTATAATTGTATCCTTTGCACCCTTTGTGAGCTAAATGATATTGTCAAAAATTGAACCCTGAACTTGAATGAATATCTTCAGATACCTTGCTTAGATTCTAGGAGATCATATGGTTCAAGGAAAATTTACCTCAAATTTGGGGGAGTGGAGTTGATTGGGATATAAAGTAAAAGGTAGAGCATCAACACACACAACAAATAAGTTGTATGTTTTAAAAAAAAAGAGCAATCAAAGAAAATGTGTGTTGTTGTAATAAGGTCAAAAGCAAATTAAAGTGAAAGGCTAGTGAGTAAGATAATTGTATTGAAAAGATTACTTGGATAAGTTATCCTAGAAAAACCAATGATTCTTTGTAGCCAAACCTCACTACAAGCCTATAAAAGTCCTTTTGATTCTATTCATGCCTTTCTGACTTGATGACATGAGAAGAAGTTCAAAGATTGGACCTTTTGCTAGTTGTTATTAATGAATAGCTTAAACACATGTGCTTGAGTGAAATAAAAGCCATGAGACTGTGGTTTAAGCTACTTTCCTTGATATCTGTCTTATGCCTAACTTCATCTAATTGCACAGGTAACATTTTATTCTTCTCTTTCAATAACTGCATGCTTTGTGAAAGACAAGTGATGAGCGCACTTTGCTTCATTCTCTTATCATGCAATCAGTAACTTTTATTGCATACACCTTTGTACATAGTCACTGCATGTTATTGTCACTTGGGGACCAGTGAGTTGTTCTTTATTTGCTTGAGGACAAGCAAAGTTGTAAATTTGGAGGAATTGTTAGTTGATGAACACGACTCACTTTTGTGTATAAAACTTGTGTAAATCATATCAAACTCCTCCAATTTATGGTTATTTTTTAGTGTTGTAATTACTTTTTGTTAAAGATTGGTAATAAATACTTAGTACTTCCATTTTGTGTGTTTAATAATCATTTCCTCTCAATTTCAGGTTAATTAGGCAAGTTTATGAAGTGCTGATTTTCACCCTCTCGCTAAGCCAATCTTCTGGCTTAGCGAGCCATTCGCTGAGGGCAACACTTATCGGCTGAGAGCAAGGATGAATCTGGAAGAAGGATGAGCTATGCATAGTCGCTGAGCGAAGGGTCATCCCGCTAAGCGCACCACTTCAGCCCATTCACTGAGCGAGAAAAGCACGCGCTAAGCCGAAATTCACTAATGCGCGCTAAGCAGTTCAGAGTTGCGCTAAGCATGCAAGCACAAACAAAGCCACCTATTTAAGCCTGAAATCAGATTTTGGAGGGGAGTTTGGCCTTTTCTTGAAGCTTTTGCATGTCTAGAGATTTCTAGAGAGAGAAAGGTCCAAGTTCCAGAGAGTTTGAGAGATTTTGTTGTGCAAGGACCTGCAGAGACCGGAGCTTGAAGAGGAAGTTGTCCTGAGAGCTTGAGATGTGTTTGTGAGTGAGTGTGAGGTCCTAGAGGTGGAGGAAACATCCCCACTACTTGTATTTCTTCAATCCTTCATCTTTCTCTTCTCTTTGTTGTAAAGGAAGCTTCCCAGTTATGGAGAGCTAAATCGTCTGTTGTTTCTTCCTTGTAGGTACTTGATGTAAATACCTATATATCTATTTAATGATGTTTTGTGTGTTCACTGTGCTATCAGAACTTCATTCTACCATGCTTTTGTCTTGATCATGTAGATGCATGTGTTAATAGGATCATTCAACAGTGGAAACTGGTTTGATTCTTAAAACTTGATAAGGCAGGGCTAGTTTATCGTATTATCACAAGGGATCGGGGTAAGGTAACCTAGTTGTTTGTATATTTGTCTTAATGCAGTTTTGGTCGAGTTTAGTTCAACAAGAGGAATCTGAGGACGATGCTTGATCAAGTTTAGGCTAGACTATCATGAGGAATTGCGGTTTAGCATTTCAGGAGACACCATAGAACACATGAGCGTTGTTAAGTAGAGAATATCCTTTTAGCAACAGGCACCTATTAGGAAGACCAACGTGTTCCCTACTTGTCTTTACGCATCATTACTCGCATGATTTTCCTTTTGATAGTTAGTTTACATACCTGTTCATAGTTAACACATCTTTTTTCATACTAGACACCTATTCACTGAAGTAGCTTTACCAAGTAACACAAGTTCCCCGAGAGTTCGATACTTGGTTCTTACTGTTTTATACTACTTGCGTGATCCAGTGCACTTAACATGACCGAACAGCTGGGTCTCCTCAGGAACATGTGTAGGAGATGGCTCTGGTATCTAGTCTATGGAAGTCTCCTCTTGTTGAGCCATGTGTACATCTGCATCATAATAAAAGGGCTCAGGAGGAGTGAGCTCATCTTTCCCCTTTGTTGGCTCCTCAGCTGCTATTGCTGGCTCCTCTGGTTCAGGCTCTTGGGCTGTGGAGGCCCCAGCCCCTCCAGAAGGAGAAGGCTGAGCTCCTGGCTAGGCCACCTGTGTGTCAAACTCATCCATTCTCATGATGGGTGGTAGGCCCAAGCCCTAAAGGCTCTGCATGATGATGGCTTGCCCCCTATGTAAGCTCTGGAGCATGGAATGAAGCATCTGTGGTGTAAACAAAAGATAAAGGAGCTGGAAGTGGTATCTGAGCAGATGGAGCAGGAATAGCTGGAGTCTGTGTTGGAGTCGAAATGGGAGGTGTTGGAGCTGTGGAAGAAGAAGGAGTTGCTATCTCTGGTGCTGCTGAAGTAGTAGGGACCTCTGATCTCTTACCCTTGGCCTTCCTTGGCCCTCTAAATGTCGCTGTTGGATCATCTAGATTCCAATAGTTCTTCTTAATGTATGCTAAGTTAATGGCAGGGCTCAGGCTCTCCAGGGATCTAGAATCTGATTGGACTCCTCTAGCCTTGCACAGAGCTGTGATCAAAGCAGGGAATCCAAGTCTAGATGAATCATGATGTGCAGTAAGAGAAATTTAGGGGGAGATGAGGTACCCCACATTCATATCCATCTTCATAATGATGCCATAGATTAACTTGGTCCTATCTAATGTGACATCTGATGTGTGGGAGGTAGGAATCAAGTTAGAGAAGGAAAAAACACTCCATGTCTAAGCTAAAGTGGTCATGTTCTTCCTTAATATCTTCAGAGGCTGACAATCAGCTGTAGAAGCAAGATTCATGATGATGAACCAAGCAATTTTGATGATGCCAAAAGCCCAAGTAATTGATTCAAGACTTCAAGATCAAGCATCAAGAATCCAATCCAAGATTCAAGATTCAAGAGAAGAAATTAAGAAGCAACAAGTCAAGACTTCATATAGGATAAGTATTAAAAGATTTTTTCAAAAACCAAATAGCACAGTTTTGTTTTACAAAAGAATTTTCTCAAATTTCTATGTTACCAGAGTGATTACTCTCTGGTAATCGATTACCAGTAGGCAGTAATCGATTACCAGTGACCAGTTTGGTATTCAAAATGTTTTCAAATGGTTTACAACGTTCTAAAATGATTTTCAAATAGTGTAATCGATTACACTATATTAGTAATCGATTACAAGTGAATCTGAACGTTGGAATTCAAATCCAATAGTGAAGAGTCACAACTTTTCATAAAATGAATTGTGTAATCGATTACACCTTTGTGGTAATCGATTATCAGTGAATAGTTTTGAAGAAAAAGTTAAGAGTTATAACTCTTAACATGGTTTTCTCAAAAGTCATTACTTTTCCAATGGTTTCTTTGACCAGACATGAAGAGTCTATAAAAGCATGACTTTGGCACACATTCAATATATATATGATATTCTTCCAAATAATTCTTTTTCACAATCTTTCTCTAACCATTGCCCATTGCTTTTTCTTTGCCAAAAAGCTTTCTAAACTTTGTTTCAAAACTTTATTTTTCTGCAAGTGGAAATTCTGCAGAAAACAAAAGTGTGCTATCTTTTCATCCCTTTTCCCTCTTGCCAAAAGATTCAAAGGACTAACCGCCTGAGAATTCTTTTGATTCTCCCTTCCCTCTCTTGACAAAAGATTCAAAGGACTAACCGCCAGAGAATTCTTTTGATTCTTCCCTTTCCCTTTAAACAAAAGATTTCAAAGGACTAACTGCCTAAGATATCTTTTGTTTCCCCTTACAAAGATTCAAGGGACTAACCACCTAAGAATTCTTTGTCTTAACACATTGGAGCGTACATCCTTTGTGGTACAAGTAGAGCGTACATCTACTTGGGTTGTAATACTGAGAACAAGAGACGGTACATCTCTTGTGGATCAGTTCAAGTGGAGCGTACATCCACTTGGTTGTTCAAAGATAACAAGGGAGGGTACATCCTGATGCAATCCTACCCCGCAAGGGCATTGGATAGAGAAGACTCCAAGTAGATTGGGCCAGAGATCCAAGGGAAAGCCCTAGGGTTCTCATGAGCCTTAGGGTAGATTTTGGGCCCATGGGCTAAGTATGAGCCCGCTTATCTTTGTAAATATTAGAATAGGTTTTTCCTTCTTTTGGGCCTTGTATTTTGGCCATTCTAGTAGTATAGGGTTTTAGCCTTGTATTTAAGGGCATTTTGAGTAGTCTTTGTAGTAGGGACTTTTTTTTGTATTTTCATGTATTTTTGGAATGGGGGTGAGATTAGCTATTATAGGGGGTGTGGAGCTAAGCTCTAGCTTCTCATCTCAAGGAGGTGAGCTTAGCTATTAGAAATGTGTGTGTAACTAAGCTCTAGTTTCTTTAGGAATCTTCTCAAGGAAGCTTCTCAAGGAGGTGAGCTTAGTTATTAGAGGGGTGTGTGTAGCTAAGCTCTAGCTTCTCATGGAAGTTTTCTCAAAGAAGCTTCTCAAGGAAGTTTTCTCAAGAAAGCTTCTCAAGGAAGCTACCTAGTCTATAAATAAAAGCATGTGTAACACTTGTTGTAACTTTGATGAATGAGAGTCTTATGAGACAAACTTCAAAGTTAAACTTCTCTTCCTCTTTTCTTCCTTCAATTTCTAGCTCCCCCCTCTCTCTTTCTCTCTCTCTTTCTTTTCCTCCATTGAAGCACCCTCTCCAAGCTTCCTATCCAAGGCATTCTCTTGGTGGCAAAGCTCCTTCTTCCATGGCTTATTCCCTAGTGGATGGTGCCTCCTCTCTCTTCTTCTCCTTTGTCTTCTGCTGCATCTCCATGGTGGAAAATCACCATTGAAGGACCTCATTGAAGCTCAAAGATCCAGCCACCATAGAAGCTCCACAAGCAAGCTTCCATCAAGTGGTATCAGAGCACAAGAGCTTCAAGTAGGTGCTCCTTAAACCTCCATTAATTTTCAACTTTACCTTTTCCTCCATTGTTGTTTCTTCATTTCTCTCCATGTATCTCCCCACTTGTCTTGTGCTAAATGTTGTTAAAATGATTCTTTTGAATTTCCACTGATTAATCTTGCTATAGAAGCTAGATTTGATTTTCTATGGTTCAAATTTCTTGTTCATGTTCTTGAACCATGAGTTGTGTTGAGTTTAGGTTTCTTTGAGTTTTGTCTTGCTATTTTTTTGTGGCTGAAACTTAAAACATAAAATTCTTACAAAAACATTTAAGTAGAATAAAACCTCAAAAATCTAGAGTGACTTGTTCACCTATTGTAGTTTTGTCATAGAAGTCATGTCTAGTCATGAAACTTGTCACATAAGATTTCTTATGTTGTGCTGAATTTTATTTTTCTTGTTTCTTTGTCTAACTCATTTGTTCATGAGTGTATTAAATTCTTTTAGCCAATTATTTGATTTGAGTCAAATCTTGCATGTTAATTAGTCCTTAACATGTTCATGCAAAATTCTTAGAGAGTCTTTGATTGTGAACCTCTTCTTGAACTTTTAGGTTTCCTTATGATTGTGTCTATTGTGAATTTGAGTTTTGGTGAATGAAGTGCTGGCTGAAATTTTGATCCTAAGTGAATATTGAACTCCTAAAACTGTGGTAAAAAGGCCTAGTGAGTTCATCATACATAGGAAAGTTGAAAGTAAGCCCAAGGTAATCAATATTCCATGCTAAAAAAAATTTGAAGTCTAAAATCGCTGGTGCTGGCAGCTTGGACATACGAACTTGAAAAACTTATTGAGAATTGGCCACTGCGAATTTTGAGCTGAATTTTTTAATGAATTTTCTAGACATCTGAAAAGAAGTTATAAAAAAAGAACCAAGTGATTTGGATAAAAGGAAAAAAAATAAGAAAAATCATACAAGTTGGCAGAAAAATCAATATCCAGAAAAAAAAAGATTAAAGGGAAGTGTGCTTGTTGTTTTGGTTCAAAATTTATTCTATAATTGGTGCCTATTTTATACCAATCTTAGTTCTGAAATTTTAATTGAAAATTAGTGTGAAAAAAATTGCCAAAGCTAGAGGTTTGTTGAGTCTTTTTTTAGTTTTTTTACTCTATGCTAGAGCCATTCTAAGTTTCTCTTTGAGTCCTAGCTTTCTTCTACGTCCTTTTCATTGCTTTAATTGTTGAATAATCCTTGAAAAATTGTCTTGTTAAAACTCCATTGGTTTAGCTTTCATTTCATTTTTTTTGGGTCTTTGGTTATTGCTTGTCTCTTTGTTTCCTTGTTTGTGAGTTGCCATACAGGGAATTGGAAAGAAGGATTGGTGCCATCCCTTGAAGAATTTGAGTCAAGAACAAGGGGCCAACCACCTTAAGAGCTATTGGACTAAGAAGCACTCCAAATTGAGTGAATCACCAAAGAGAGAACAACCACCAAAATTGAGGACCTTTTTGTAATTTTTGTAATTGACAATTTACTTACTTTCATTGCTTTCAAATTTTGTAACAAAAAGGCCTTTCATTGGAAGTAAGTTGGGAGCCTCCAATAGCTCACCCTACTTCCATTTGTGTGTAATAATTTTAGGCAATTTTCCCTTAGGATTGTGAGTGTTTTGTTGGGAACCTTAAATGTGGTCATCCAAATACTCTTAGGATTCGCCTAGTTTACATTTCTTGCTTACTTTCATAGTTTATTTCCTTTACCTCCCATTGTCAAACCGCCTAGATAGCTTTCCTTTTACCAATTAGTTTTTACCTTATCTTTCATACCTCTTTTAGTGTTTATTTTTGCTAGTTTCAACCATAGTTTCTTTTACCTTTTGTTTTCAAACCTCCAACAAAAAAGTACCACAACTTAGGAACCAACATGAGTCACCATTCATCTAGTGTTAATGGCGAGAGTACTAGTCATAAAGACCCTTTATCTAGAATCTTAGATGAGTTGAGTTCCCTCAAGTTATGGAAAGAAAAACAAGAGAGAAAAGAAAAAGGAAAAAAAGAGTGGAAGAAATAAGTCAAGATGAAAGAAAGAAAATAAGAGAGGAAGAAAGAAAAAAAATAATGAAAGAAATGAAAAGAGAAAAATATACCTCTTATAGTAGTCATAACTCTTGCAAAAGCCTAAGTGAAGAACTTCGTGACTATTACGAAGGAAGGCATAGGTCACATCTTAGGCCTCACTACTATAGAAGAGAAAAGGAAAGAAAGCCTCAAGAGGCTAACATGAACCTCCCATACTTCCATGGGAAAGACAATGTAGAGGCTAACTTAGATTGGGAAATAAGGGTAGAGCAAAAACATAAAAAGAAGTCTACTTCAAAATCTTATGGCTCTCACTCTTATCCAAAGAAAGACCAGGCTAGGCTACGCTCTCCAGAAACTACTCAACAGAAGGAATGGATCCTGGAGGTGCCACCACCTGTAAACTTTGAAGTAAAATAATTTATCCCTGATGAATGCTCTGAAGCATGGCTTCAAAGCGATGAGAATCACTCTGAGCTAGGACTGAAGGAGCTGCTGAAGTGGATGCTGGAGTAGGAGCTGTAGATGTGGAAGGAAGCTCAGCTGACCTCGCCCTCACCCTCCTAGCCCCTCGGATAGAAACTGTCAGATGATCATGATTCCAACAGTTCTTCCTAATGTAGGCCAAGTTAATGACCGGGCTCAAGCGCTCAAAAGTGAGGCTGTCAGAGACAACCCTTCTGGCTCTACATAGGGCGGTGATCAGAGCAGGAAACCCAAGTCTAGAAGAGCTAGACTGGGCTATAGAAGTCATCTGGCCAAAAATAAGAGCTCCTATGTTCATGTCCATGCGAGAGACTAGGCCAAAGATCAACCTAGCTCTATCCACTGTCAGATCAGAGGTATATGATGTGGGGGCCAGGTTGGAGTATGAGAGAACACTCCACACCTGGGCTAAAAGTAGTAAAATCTTTCCTAAGAATCCTCCCAGGATGGCCCTCAGCGTTCAAGATGAACCATCGGCCTGGTATCCATAAGGTAGCCTCAATCTCTCTGTAATCTGTGGGCAGCCTGCAGTATCTGGAGTATGTGGGCAAAGTCTCACCCTCTGCCAACACCACAGGTGTCTCTAAGAATGTGTTGAGGCTGTCAGCATCAATCTTCACTAGATGGCCTCTAACCCTGGCTTACTTTGGTGAAGGGCCTTCAGAGTTGTATAAGTTTGCATAGAACTCTTTCACCA
Source organism: Glycine max (assembly GCF_000004515.6). NCBI lineage: Eukaryota > Viridiplantae > Streptophyta > Magnoliopsida > Fabales > Fabaceae > Glycine > Glycine max. Next base: position 11,874,604 of record NC_016090.4, read on the forward strand.
AAGCCAAATCTATGCTTCCATTGGCCAAATTGGTGACGCATTTATGGAAATTACGCCTCTCCAACTCAGTCTTAAAATCATCCAACTCGGTGTGGTAGAGCTCCACCTTTCTCTCAAGCAAGATGTTTCTCCCTAGGACATTATCCGTGTACCGGTTCCAAGCATCTACGGAGTGAAATCTCCTTGTATCATATTGTGTTGTGGGTCTTGAATCGATACTCTTACGCTTCCTAAAAGCCATCTGCAAATAAAGGGACCAAGTAGTTAATCAGGACACAAGTTATTTAACTTCAAAAAATGGAAAATAAAACTAAAAAAGGCACTGGCGGCTTAGCGAGACATGGTTCGCTTAGCTCGCCTTCACAAAATACACACTACCGCTTAGCAACATGTGGAGCCGCTTAGCGGATGCTCCAAAAATTCAGCTTCTGCATAATCGGCTTAGTTGGCAACTGCCCGCTAAGCCTAACTGTTGCCTCAAAGATTTGCACTAAGCTCCTCAGGGGTTGTGCTTAGCGGAACCATACAATTCAAAAAAATACACTAAGTATGGGAGCTTAGCAAGCGAGGCTCGCTTAGCCCAACGGTTGCCGCAATGAAATGCGCTTAGCTCAGGTTGGCTCAGCTTAGCGATTCAACCTCGCTTAGCCACAGGTATTTCAGCAAGAGGATGAGTGTTCATCCTCAAAAGATTTACTTGCTTAGCCCGGTAGGTGCGCTTAGCGAGTTCCTTTGGAAACGCATATATTCAACGAATACTGATGAACTCGCTTAGCGTCATATGCTTGCTAAGCGAGTTCATCGCATTTTCCAAAAAAAAATGCAGAAAACGCAGTTAATTTTCTTCCACTTTTTTTAGCCTCTAAAAGGCATATCAAACATGCAAACCAACCAAAATGACTTATACAGTACAAACATATATAAAGTCCTAATCTTTAACTACTTCTAAAAAGCATTCAAACCCTAAGAATCTAAAGCTAAATCTAAGGTTTTCTAACCTAAGGTTCAACAAAGTAATAGAATAAAGGGAGTAAGGAACTTACTTGTATCGTTGATGCTTTGATGCGTGAAGATGCAGAAGAAGGCGAAAATGCAGGAAATTAGGTGCAAGAGAGAAGATGCAGGTAGTTCTGAAAATTTTGGCAAATGTGAGTGTAACTGATGTTACACTCAGTTAGGCAATTTTCGAGCCTCTCGCTTAGCGAGCTGAGGCGCTAAGCGAGCCTAAGAGACGTTTGGTTTCACAAAGAGGGTCGCTTAGAGGGACTGTGCGCTTAGCCAAAAGTTGAAATTCCAATTCCAATTTTTTTTTAACACATAAAGGGCTTGGCTTAGCATGCAGATAGGGCCACTTAGCGAGTTTTGCAGGTCAAAAAACCTACAACTCTCGCTATGCTGGGCTCTAGGCCAGCTTAGCTAAAATGATGCATCTTGAGTATAGAGGAGCATGCGCTTAGCGGAAAAGGGATCGCTTAGCACTGACATTGCCACAAGGATTTGGGCTTAGCTGGCATGAGTGGCGCTTAGCTCGATGAAACCCAGTTTTGGCCACAAAGAATTGAGCTTAGCTGCCATGAGTGGCGCTTAGAGAAAGAATATGACGAGCTTAGCGATCAGGCCGCCGGTTAGCCAAATTCAGATCGAATTGAAATCAGCTTAGCTCAGCCTTGGCCAGCTTAGCGGACCAAATCAGCCTAAGATGCAAGGGTTGAGCTCTAAGCGCTAGAGACTCTCGGCTTAGTGCATGACCAAAGATGAGCTTAGCGCGAGGCTTGTGCTTAGAGAAAGGACTTCTTTTCAGAAAAAAATTTATAAGTTATTTTTTTCAGTCCCTTCCTCAAGAAATTGAAACCCTTATATCTATCATTTTAAAAAAAAGCTGATATACTCCAATGTACTGATTATAAAGCAAGTTCCACATGATACAATGCATGAAAAACAAAGATAACAGAAATTAAAACTGGGTTTCCTCCCAGGAAGCGCTTCTTTAACGTCATTAGCTTGACCCTTTTACCATAATGGGCGATATCATGTGTACAATGCTATGTGCCCTTGTGAATTCTTCACCATGGTACAGTTTCAACCTTTGCTGCCAATTAAGGTCTTTAGGTATGACACCTGCTGCCTTGAAATTAGCCATATCAGTAAACCAGGGTCTCCCTGCAATCAAAAACTAAGATTCGTCAAGAAATTTATCTTTTATTTCAGCCTCCTTTGAAGTGACATCTTCATTCACCAATCTGGATAGGTGGTCTGCTACAACATTTTTAGAACCTTTCTTGTCCTTAATGACTAAATCAAACTCTTGAAGCAACAGTATCCATCTGATCAATCGTGGCTTGGAATCAGCTTTGTGCGACAAATATTTAATTGTTGCGTGATCAATGTAAATCACTATCTTCGATCCCACTAGATATGATCGAAATTTCTCATGTGCAAAAACAATTGCCAGCAATTATTTCTCAGTGGTGGCATAGTTAATCTGAGCATCATTCAAAACTTTGCTAGCATAATAGATGGTATGAAACATTCTGCCCTTCCACTGCCCTAGCACAGCACCTACTGCATAATCACTTACATCACACATCAATTCAAACTCTTGTCGCCAGTCTAGTGTTGTAATCACAAGAGCAGAAACCAACTTGGCTTTGAGGGTGTTAAAGGCTTCTAAACATTCTTCATTAAAAACAAACACAAAATCCTTGTTCAACAGATTACTTAGGGGTTTAGCAATTTTGGAGAAGTCTTTAATGAATCCCTGATAAAATCCAGCATGACCTAAAAAACTCCATATGCCTTTCACATTAATTGGAGGTGGAAGTTTATCAATAACATCTAGTTTTTCTTTATCCACCTCAATTCCTCTTTTAGAGATCTTATGTCCCAGCATGATACTTTCTTGAACCATAAAGTGACAAGTTGAGCACCTAATTAGATTCTTCACAATGCTATAACACTTTCTCTAAATTTGCTAGGCAATTTCCAAAAGATGCACCAAAGACCGAAAAATCGTCCATAAAGACTTCAATACATTTCTCTACCATGTCAGCAAAAATTGTCATCATACATCTCTAGAAAGTAGCTGGAGTATTACATAAACCAAACGGCATGTGGCGATAAGCAAATACACCGAAGGGGCATGTGAAAGCTGTCTTTTCTTGGTCCTAAGGATCTACTACAACCTGATTGTAGCTTGAGTATCCGTCCAAAAAATAGTAGAAAGATTGACCTGCAAGTCTCTCAAGCATTTGATCCATGAAGGGAAGCGAGTAATGATCTTTCCTTGTGGCTTCATTGAGCTTCCTGTAATCAATACACATTCTCCATCCGATGACTGTTCTTGTAGGAATTAGCTCATCTCTATCATTCTTGACCATTGTCATACCTCCTTTTTTGGGGACAACTTGAACAGGACTAACCCATGAGCTATCTGAAATTGGATAGATAAGCCCTGCCTCTAGCAACTTGAGCACTTCTTTCCTTACTTCTTCTTTCATTATAGGATTCAATCTTCTCTGAGGTTGTCTCACAGGCTTGTAATCAGCTTCCAAATTGATTTTGTGCATACAATATGATGGACTAATTCCTTTTAAATCAGAGATGTGCCAACCAATAGCCGCTTTATGACATTTCATAATCTGCACTAGTTGATCCTCTTCTTCCTTCTTCAAAAAGCGGCTAATTATAACAGGTTTAGTCTCATTATCCTCCAAGAACACATACTTTAAATGCGCTGGAAGGGTCTTTAATTCTGCTTTGGGCTTTTCTGTTGGTCTAATTTTTTTCTAATTCTTCAAAAACCACATGACCAACAGAGTTGTCTTTTGGATCATCAAGCTCTTCATCACAAATTAAGCAGTATGTCACATAATTAGGTTCATTTTCCAAAGGAAACTATAGTACTATGGTTGAAGCTGATAATGCTATCTCCTACTCCACCTCTTCTTCTTCAAAACAGGCATCACCCATATCTGGGTGTTTCATTACTTCAAAGAGGTCAAAGGATATTTTCTGATCCTCTACACTGAGTTCCAATCGACCTTCATCTTTCCCTACAACATAGCCAGCAGTTGCCATGTAGGGATATTCTGGAATAATGGAGACTTCATCCTTTTCTTCTTTGGTGATCAATTGTTGATGGATTGTGTTAACTTGAAGAATGCTTTCTTGATATGTTTCAATCTCTGCATACTCTTCTTGTCTTCTGACCACAACTTTAGTCATGTCATCCACCAACTTACCAATCTAAGTCTCAGCTCTTTTAAATGCTTGTTGCATTGAATCTACAGTACCTTTGAATTGCATTAACAGGTCATCCAGATTAGACAATCCTTCTGCTTCATTGTGATAATTGTGACATCCTGGAAATTTCTACCCGGAATTTTCGAAAAGGATGTATTTTGAATGATTATATATATATAAGTATTATTCAGTGTATATGCATATATGTTCTTGGTAGAAATAGGAGTAGTGGGGGCAAGATACGCGGGTTAGGCTAATTAAGGAAGAGAAATCCATAACTGGGAGGTTGTGGGTTAATTCTTAATTAATTAGTTTAAAAATCATCGTTTTGCGTGCGACTTAGAATTTAACGAAACCAACCTCTGAACCACGCTCGGGGTTTTATTCTGAGCGTTTTGATATATATATTGCTTGCTTTCGAAAACTGGCCCCGACGGACGCAGAGAAACGCGAGGAACTGGAACCAGAGAAACGGCATGCAAACCGAGGCAGGATTTTAGCATTTCAAAGGTCAGGTTTTTCTCACTGTTTGTGGCTGAGTATGAGTCACAATTAAAAAGGGAAAGTGGGCCCTTCTTGCTCCACTCAAACGGAGACATGTGGCATAGCTTAAATAAAATAATAGAAAAAGAGAAAACCCTTTATTTAAAACCGAAAAGCTTTTCTCTCTCCTCACTCAGCCAAAGCAGAAAAATTCAGAAGCTCTCCCTCTCTCTCACGCAGCCTTCTTCTTCTCTTCTTCCTCCACCATTGTTGCCCAACAAAGCTCCAACCTTTGGCCATCATTTCTGCTCCAAATCGCGAAAGGAGGGCATTTTCGGGGTCGTGAAGTGCGTGTCTACGAGTGGGACTTCGAAATTTCAGGTTTGGGTGGACTTCTTTCTCCTTTGATTTTCGTGGGTATGGGATTTTGGGAGATATGATGGGTAGTTTTGTTAGTTTTCTGCTTCATGGTAGTTATTTGTGAAGACTCTTGTTGAAAGTTTGTCGAAATTGCCATGTTTGGATGAGTTAAACATACCCATTCTGTTTTAGGGTTTTTATGATGATGCTTGTGATGTTCATGTGCTGAAATTGCTTATGGAAACTATTAGAGATGAAGGGTAGAGTTAACCTAGGGTTAGAAAGTGAGAATGTGGTGTTGTGAGTGGAAAAAGAGTGAGGCTTTGAGAGTTGGAAGGTTAAATCTGGATTCTGTAGTACATGGAGGTTAAAGTGAGTTAATCTTAGCTTGAAATGCCATGGTTAACGAATTGGATCGAAGGAATTGTTACTGGGGTCTTTAAGTGAGAAAAGCTGTGATTTGGTTGGTGTTTTGGCAGAGTTTTCTGCCTTTGCTCTGTTTTGCTTGGTTGTGATAGCTGTGCTGTTTGAATGTTGTTTTGCTTGGATGTTGTGGAAGCTTGGGAGGATTGATGGGGACCCGGTGTTGAGAGAAACGAGGATATGGGCTACGTGGGAGTACGTGAGCTCAGTTGGAGGTGGGCAACAGGGGATGGTGGGTTTATGCGCGCATTGTGGATGTGGAAAACTTGTTGTGCACCATCGCTCGACCGCCACCTAGTACCACATGTGATGGGTACCCCATAATCCTACAAGCTTGAGATGAGGAAGTGTTGAAGGGTGAAACTTCCTGCTTTTATTGTTGACCACAGAGTGGTACCTGGAGATATGTCGCGGGGGTCAGGAGACCTTGGGGACGTCAGGTGGGGTGCTATTGCCCAAAACCAAGCTTGACCAATCCCGACCCAACCCGGGCATAGTCGGTCAGTGAGAACCTGTGATGTACCTAAGCAGGCGAGCTCCTGGCAGTCAACAGATAAAAGGAACAAAGACCACAAAGCAAGGAGGCTTGTGGTGGCTGGCCAGCTGTGAAACTTGATTGATATGTGAGATATGGTCTCTGGTAATCGATTACCAAGGGTGGGTAATCGATTACAAGGCTTAAAAATGAAGACAGGAGGCTAAGATGGTCTCTGGTAATCGATTACCACGGGGTGTAATCGATTACCAGGCTTGAAAACGAGGTCAGGAAGCTAGGGAAGCCTCTGGTAATCGATTACCAAGGGGTGTAATCGATTACCAGGCTTAAAAAGGGAACTGGGAGATGGTAGAGGCCTCTGGTAATCGATTACCAGCCTGTGTAATCGATTACACAGAGGAATGGGTCACTGGTAATCGATTACCAGGTATGTGTAATCGATTACACAGTGCATTTTTGCATATTTCATGTCCTGAGGCTGTGTAATTCAAGTTTAGCCTCTGGTAATCGATTACCAAGGCTGTGTAATCGATTACCAGAGATGAAAAGCCTTAAGATACTCCTTTTTAATTGCATGTAGTGGTTATGAGACCATTTGTGCGGCGGCATAGATAGATTCTTGTGAAAGAGTCTACCCCTTTCTTTTCTTTCTTGTAGATCGTGATGGCGGCGCAACTAATCCGTGATCGAGTAGAGATGGAGTGCCTAGAGGGAGTTTGGGAGACCCTCGAAGGCAACACGAGGTGCCGATTTCGGGGCACCATTCGATTCACGGCTACTTCTTTGGTGCATCCAGATGAACATGCACGGACGCTTCAGCGCACTGTGGAGTGGATACTACCCACGCCTACACCATATCGTCTAGTGGAGCCAGTCCAAGTGATCGAGGTGACGTCATCCGAGGAAGATCCTGAGGAGGATCTGGAGGAGCTACCTCCTGAGCCTGCTGTGGATGCCCTTGACTTTCTAGAGGGTGATGAGGATCCACTTCTTGAGGTGGATTCTCCCGAGGAAGTCATGTTGGTATCTAAGGCAGACTCTACGGAGGATGGTGGTCCGGGGGAGATGGCGATCAGCGGAGGCTCTTCATCCTAGTGGACAGCTCTTTGGATTCGTTTTGTATACTTTTGAGGGTGGGTGTATCTAGGACTGACTGTTAGGTTTACTCTTTTGTTTTTGTATGGGTAGACCTGATGTATAGGCATTTGATGATTGTATACATGTGGCTGAAGCCACCACTATGAACACCTTTGCTCTGGATGACACTATGTATTTTGTAAAACTCCCATATTTTGGACAGCTTTAAATGATGAATGCATTTATGATCGATCTTGTTATTTGAAAAGAAAGCATTAGCAAATTTATTTGTAAAAGAGTTTATCGACCGTATTATATTCTTTTGTTTTCACGTGACGACCTAAAGTAATGGCTGGTACATTCTTCCTTTTGAAAAAGCAAAATAGTTTAGAGATTATGAGCAGTAAGAAAGAAATGACTCCGAATAGAGTTGTGAACTGGCCATTCAGGACTTTATAGTGAGGATTTTCCTTCTGAACCTAGTTATGGTGAAAAGAGAAAGAAATGAGAAAGAAAAAAGAAAAAAAAATTTACCATGGGTTTTGTTATTTAAATTATTACTATTAAACCAGTCATTAATTTAGGGACACCACAATAATAAGGTTGCCATTCTGACTCCCATTGATAATCTGCAAAAGAATAGTCCCTTTCAAACTGAGTTCCCTGCTGTTGCATTGAATAGCAATCACCTTTAGAGCTAGCTTGATATGTCATGAAGTCTGCCAATACACTTTCAAGATTAGGAGCTTTTCCTTTCTCATGATAATTGTACATGTTCGACTCCTATCTCCAGTCGGATTTATTTATAGAATAGAAATAACAACTGTCCTAGTAATGTTCTCCTCCAGCAAAATCACAATTTATTAATGGAATAGAAATAACAATCTTCATGATACAATGGTAAGAGATTGTATTTCTTCGGAATAACTAGGCTACCTGTAGCTGATTCTATATATACAAAATGTTAATAGAAACAGCGGTTAACCAGTTCAAAAGGAAAACAAATATGAATTGAAAGTAAATATTCATAGTTTATCAAAGAATAAAGAATAGACACCTAGGACTGAACTAACTCTCCAAATAGAAAGAAGTTCCCCGACAACGGCGCCAAAAACTTGTTCGGTCGCAGCAAGTGCACCGGATAGCGCAAGTAGTATAAAACGATAAGAACCGAGTATCGAACTCTCGGGGAACTTTTGTTACTTGGTAAAGCTACTTCAGTGAATAGGTGTTTAGTATGAAAAGAGATGTGTTAACTATGAACAGGTATGTAAACTAACTATCAAAAGGAAAATCGCGCGAGTAATGATGCATAAAAACAAGTAGAAAACACGTTGGTCTTCCTAATAGGTGTCTGATGTTAAGAGGATATTCTCTACTTAACAATGCTCATGTGTTCTATGGTGTCTCCTGAAATGCTAAACCCTGATTCCTCATGATAGTCTAGCCTAATCTTGATCAAGCATTGTCCTCAGATTCCTCTTGTTGGACTAAACTCGACCAGAACCGCATTAAGACAAACATTCAAACAACTAGGTTACCGTACCCCAATCCCTCGTGATAATACGATAAACTAGCCCCATCCTATCAAGTTCTAAGAATCAAACTAGTTTCCACTATTGAATGATCCAATTAACACATGCATCTACATGATCAAGGCAAAAGCATGGTAGAATGCAGTTTTGATAGCACAGTCAACACACAAAACATCATTAAATAGATATACAGGTATTTACATCAAGTACCTACAAGGAAGAAACAACAGAGGATTTAGCTCTCCATAACTGGGAAGCTTCCTTTACAACAAAAAGAAGAGAAAGATCAAAGATTGAAGAAATACATGTAGTGGGGATGTCTCCTCCACCTCTAGGACCTCACACTCACTCACAAACTTGTCTCAAGCTCTCAGGACGACTTCCTCTTCAAGCTACGGTCTCTATAGGTCTTCTCACAGCAAAATCTCTCAAACTCTCTAGAACTTGGACCTTTCTCTCTCTATAAATCTCTAGACATGCAGAAGCTTCAAGAAAAGGCCAAACTCCCCTCCAAAATCTGATTTCAGGCTTAAATAGGTGGCTTTGCTTGCGCTTGCGTGCTTAGTGCAACTCAGAACCGCTTGGGGCGCATTAGTGAATTCCAGCTTAGCGCGTGCTTTTCTCGCTCAACGGATGGGCTGAAGTGGTGCGCTTAGCGGGATGACCCCTTGCTCAGCGACTATGCATAGCTCATCCTTCTTCCAGATTCTTCCTCACGCTCAGCCGATAAGTGTTGCGCTCAGCAGATGGCTCGCTAAGCCAAAAGATTGGCTTAGTGAGAGGGTGAAAATCAGCACTTCATAAACTTGCCTAATTAACCTGAAATTGAGAGGAAATGATTATTAAACACACAAAATGGAAGTACTAATTATTTATTACCTATCTTTAACAAAAAGTAGTTACAACACTACAAAATAACCATAAATTGGAGGAGTTTGATACAATTTACACAAGTTTTATACACAAAAGTTAGTTGTATTCATCGACTAACACCAGCCATCTGCACCAGTCATGGAGCCAGAGCAGCCTATCCAGGATGTACCAGCAGCTCCAGCACTGGATCTTAATGAAGATCAGCCATAGGATGAGCAGGATCTTTAAATTCTGTTCAATTGTTTAAATTGTGTTTAGTTTAATTTCTGCAAAGCATGAACATTTTAGTTTACCAGTTATTTAGTTGATTTTAGTCTGCTTTATATTTTAGTTGTTTTTATTCCAGTCTTTAAACATTTCAGTACTTTGAGTTGATTGCTTGTACAAAAAGCTTGCTCGAACAGTGAACTGATTGAAAATGATATGCAGTGATTTTGTATGAAATGAGTGTTTGCGAATGATTTGAATGAGCAACTGTATGATTTGAGTGGACTAGAATGATTAGATGTTTATTTTGATCAAGCTTGCAGCCATTAGAATAGAATGAGCATGTGATTGGAAGTATGACTAAAAATGTTAGTCAGTTTGTCAGATTGATGGTGAAGGAATGCATTGACCATATCCCGGTGAGAGTGTGATCCTTAAATTTTGAGAGAAATGACTATCATTTAGTACTGATTTTTGCATGAATATCTGAAGTATGGACTGAATGCATGAAATTGAGGATGATGAAGGCCATGTTTGATTGTGATAGCCACTTAGCCAAAAAGCTGACCACGTGCTTGAATGATTTATCCCTTGCACCCAGTTTGAGCTGAATGAATTATTGATTGATTGAATCCTGAGCCTATACAGTGTTACCTCCTACTACCTTGTCTTAAGTTGTAAGAGAGCATCATCCACAGGAAGTGTGGTTCAAAGCAAATTTGTCCCAAATTTGTGGGAGTAATTATCAAGGTAAATTTGTTCCAAATTTGGGGGAGATATTAGGTAAGAATTGAAATGGTCAAAGTAAATAGCATACACACACTATTTATGTATATACACATAATGTTTCTGTATATATGTGTTAAAAAAAACTGTAAGTACAAATGAAATTAATAAGTGTGTATGATGCCAAGTAATGAAATGAAGCTGAGTGCCTAAATAAAAGGCAAGCATGGGGTAGGAATGAATGAAAAAGTGAAGGTTTATCTATGGATGAATGCTCTCCTAGAACCTAAGCTTTTAAATCCTAGAAAAACCATGATTTCTTGGCAGCCTAACCCCATTACAAGCCTAGAAAGTCCTTCGGATTCATTTTGGGTGTTCATTGTTGTATGATATGAGATGAAATGCAAAGGTTGGAATTGTGTTAGTTGTTTATGATGGAATGAGCCTAAACACTTGAGCTTGAGTTAAACAATGACTGTGAGGTTTTGGTTGATGATCCTTCCTTGATTTCTGCCATCCTTACTAGCTTATTTTAGTTGTGGCTCTAATGTGCATGTTTCTATCTTTGAAAAGATGCATGTTTGTGAAAAGCAATTGATTGAAGAATTCCATGATATTCAGTTCATATGGTTGAATTTCTCTGTGAAGCAAACACCATTTTTGAGTGACCACTGTAGTTTGTCACTTGAGGACAAGTGAACTGTTCTTTCTTTTCTTGAGGACAAGCAAAACTGTAAATTTGGGGGAGTTTGTTAGTCATCTTATACGACTAACTTTTGTATAGAAAACATTTTCCAAAACTTGTATAGTTCCCCAATTTATGGTTATTTTGTAGTAATTTTGTAAATAAATCTTGTTTTATTGTTTAAGTTGTCTCTAGAATATTTCCATTGGATTTAATGATGAAATATGTGTAATTTCAGGTTAAAAAGAGGCTAAGTCATGAAGTGCTAAAAGTGATAGTTGAGTTCAGCTCATCAGTTGGGCTAAGCGCACATCCATCGCTAAGCACAGCTTCAGTACGCTAAGCACAACAGTTGTCTTCAACCAAGCTCAGCGCATGACTGGCGCTAAGCTCAAATCCACTTACTCGCGCTAAGTGCAACGTTGCGGATTCAGAGCCTATTTAAAGTCTATCTTGTGTAGAATTAGGGGAGAGACAGAGACACACGGAGAGAAGACAACTTTTGCAGAGAATTCCAGAGCACACCACAGTGCCTATTTCGGGAAAAGAGCTCTAGAGGCAGCAAGAGGAGCAGCTTTTGTAGAGAGACCTAGGTTTTGTAATTAGAGAGAGATTAGTGAGTTGCAGAGTGATTGTGAGATGCTGAGAAGAGGAGGAAGGATCCTCCTTCTTGTGTAAGGAGTAGTTATTCTCTACTTTTAATCTCATTTGTGTTAGGGTTGTGAATGTATGAATACATGAATTTTGATGATACCAAAAGAAGAATCAAACAAAGTTGCTTCAAAGGATAAGCATGGCTTTAAGATTAACACAAGATTGCTTCAAGATTAATACAACATTGTGTAAGGAGCAGTTATTCTCTACTTTTAATCTCATTTGTGTTAGGGTTTTTCTGTATGGCTGGCTAAACACTCTTATTAGGGATTTCTAAAGAACAGCTGATGTAATTCCTTTAATATCTAACTGGTTGTGTTTATTGTGTTCAATACTTCTTTCAGTGCTTAAATTTTGTATGCTCTTGGTCTGATCACCCATTTGTGTGCATGGTTAGGTGACTTTAGTATTGGGAAATGTATTGTTGCCTTAGAACTTGATTGAAGCAAGATTGAAACTTAGTCTTAAATGAGGGATTTGCGGATTAAGTTTTGGTTTCAAATATGATGTTACAATAATGTTGTTTGATCTAAGCCAAGTCTTAAATGAGGGATCTGTGGACGAAGCTTAGTTTAAGTTAGTCTAAACCTATGAGGGCTGTCTAAATTAAGCCTAGTCCAACAAGAGGGATCTGAGGACGAAGCTTGGATTGATTCAGCCTAACTAGGGATCGAGGTTTAGTAGTTTAGGCTACAACATAGAACACAAAAGCTTGATTGATTAGAGAAACATCTATATATACATCAGCTTGTTTATTAGAAAGACCTAACACTTTCACCTACTACTGTCAATCTTACTTACTTGCATTTTTAATATTTTTAGCCTAGACTTAGTTTAATTTTGTTCTAAACCATCAATTATAAATGTTTCTTTCAACAATGCCTTATTTCTGAATTTAACCCTATCTAATACTAGTTCTCTGAGTTCGATACTCAGATTCATCTGTTTTAATTTTAAATACTTGATGATCCGGTGCACTTTCCGGTGAATCAGATTTCCCTTGAACATATTTGTATAAAGAAAAATTGGACCAAAAAGTAACTACAGGGGAAATCCAACAGCTAGCAGCTAGGTTTAGCTTCTCTTTATACTGATCAATGATTGTCCAGATATTCTCTTCTGTCCTACTCGGCTATTCAGTCAAGCCCTTCTTCGACCTTTGACAAGCCTTCAATTTGTCCTCTAATATCATACTTGTAGACAAAGGATCAAGCTGAATGTTTTGATGATGCCAAAGGATCACATGCTTCTCAAAGCTTTATTCAAGACAAAGAAATTAAAGATATTCAAGATGGATGATCAAGACAGTCTCTAGATTCCTAGGAAGGGTATATTAAATAGGAAGGGAATTCCTAACTGAAGTAGCAAAAGGTTTGGCCAAGAAATTTAAGTTAAAAAGTCTTTTTCAAGAGATTTACTCTCTGGTAATCGATTACCAGAGGATGTAATCGATTACCAGTGGCCAAAAATGATTTACAACAGTTATTAAAATTTGAATTCAAATTTTGCACTGTGTAATCGATTACACATACTTGTCCAACAATACTTTCCAACCTCAACTAGTCCCTTTCAGCCCTTCGAAGCTTGAGTCCATTGTTGCTGCCCCATAAAGCCCCTCGGAACTTGTTTTGGACCCATTCTTCTTTTTTGGCCCTCTTCGTTTCTCGCTCTAATGCTTCGGTCGTGGCCATGTTGACATCCCTCAACTTGTCACACTCTTTCCTGACCCTGGTGGCTGTCATCTTGAACTTTTCCTTGACCACTCACGTTCTTTCAAGTTCCACCTTCAAGACTTGCACTTCTTCACTCTCCTTTGGGACTTCGGCTTCTTCACCACTTGAAATCTTTAGCTTTGGGAGCCAATTTATCCCTTGCGTCCGAGCCTTCAACCATTTATGATAGCCGCTAATAATACCGTTGTTGCTTCCTCTAAGCTTCTTATCTTTTCTTTCCACGGCATTCCACACTTTTCGGACTCTTTGAAGCATTTTTGCATTGCCTTCACTGAAACCTCGTGCGATGAAAGACGCGATACCTTCTTCTGATGGCGCCCCTCTCATAGGGTAGCCTAGTTGTCTTATGGCCATTATAGGATTATAGTTAATACAACCCCTTGTTCCCATCAAGGGGACGTTTGGGAACCCTTCACATGAGCACAAAACTCCATCCCCTCCTTCCTTCCATCGGGGAAACCAATTAACGGACGCCCCTACCATACCTGCCAAGAGTTCTTCCCAATTTTCCTTCCCTTTCTCAGCACACATGTGATGACCTAATAGGGGACAGATGAGTCTATTTTCATGACGAAAAATGTGGGAGACCAGCCATACATAAAGAGCGGGTGTGCAACAGATAATTCTCGTGCTGCTCTTCTCGCATCTCCGGTCGAACGTGTCATAGGCATCGACCAAAACAGCAACGACCGGGCTTTCCTTGCTATGGTTATAAGCAAGAAAAACATTGATCGTCGCTAGATCCACTAGCCCATCTACATTTGGAAAGAGGACGATCCCAAACACCAACAACGCTAAAACATCAATGAATGAATTCCACTCTCCTTGATCCGCCAAAGCTTTTGCTTTCTCTTCCAAGCGCTTCCTTGGTATCCTGACCACCTCGTTTCTATTTTGTTTCACTCAGTCTAACTCTTGCGTCAAGATCTTGACCACTTTTTCCACTCTTGCCATGGAAGGGTGTAATCCAGAAAACAAATATGGCTTCCTCCCTCCTAGCGAGCATCCTAAGATTGCTTCAAACTCTTCTATGGTTAGCATCAACTAAAAGTCCCCAAACGTGAAGCATCTTAGCAACTGATCATAATACTGAGTGAGAGATGTGATGGCTTCAATAGACACTTCTATCATGGCCAAATCCCAAATTGTCCCATACGCCTTGCGGAAGGCTTGACGTTGAACTTGGTCCATCCACTGTCCTAACTCTCGCAAGCCGGCTAGTTCTAGGCTCTTGACCTTGACACAAGAATTCGAAAGAGTGTCCCTTCTTACCCGCAATGCATTGGGTATCATGGTTTGTTTGCAGACATCACCATGGTGCCCAATGTATGACAATTAAGAAGGTGACGTGAACCTTCTGACTTCCCGTGACAAATGTAATGCATGAGTGATGACACGGCATGAGTATGCATGCGTGAGAGCACGTGGTTGGTAGCACAAAGAGAAACTTGACAGCGCAATAAATTAATACCAAACTGATGTAACAACATGGCAAACACAGGAAAGATGCACACAATCATGACATCATAAAGATATGCATGGCTATATCAAGGAAACAAACATAGTGTGTTTGTTCTGTGCCCCTATTTTAGGAACCTAATGGGAGCGACTAAAGGTTTTCTACTTAGTGATAATTCCCAAAGGTGGTCGCACATATCTTCCAAAGGTTTCTAGAGATATCATCCTCTTTAATGTCAAGCATTGTGGCGGTAGGGACTACCAACAACAATGTATCATCGAAGAGAAAAACTCTAGATGAGGCTTCACTGTCATCATGCGAGTCGAAGACTCAGCATGACCACAGATCAACCTCCACTTCCTATGTTTCCATGGACCCGGGTATAGGGCCCTAATAACTCACTGTGTGTGCAAAGGTGTACGTGCCATGTGTGTATAAACAAATATTTATAAATATGCATGTAATAAGTAAAACAGCCACACCAAAAAGCATCAAAAGAGTTATATGAACACAGGAACATAAAAGAAAGAAAGGGAAACAAAACAAAGAGAAAGTCATGATAAAAATTGCACACTGATCGAATGGCTTAACTCTCTAACAAGGTCCCCAGTGGAGTCGTCAACTGTCGCAACCTACCCTTCAGCAGGAGGGCGAGGCAAGACACAAGGGTGCATCTTCCAACAAAGGGAGACGCACGGGAGTCGCCACCAACATTTATTCGATGAAAATGTTAGAAAAACCAAAAAAAGGGGGGTCTACGAATTTTAAGAATAAAGGTTCGGAAGTTGTTTACGTACGGGGAAGGTATTAACACCCCACACATCCATCACAAGAGACGACAACCTTTAATCGAGTGTCCCAAATCATGACTTCAATATTTATTTATTTTCCTTTTTTTATGTTTTTTACTTTTTGGGGTCGACAAGAGCTTTGCCCTTGCTCCTACGTATCCTCAAGTGCGATGAGGAACTCATACCTACGTAGTTCTTTAAAAGCAAGAAAGTTATGCGTAGAGTTGATTTTAAACTTTTGTAAGGTTCATTTTAACCAATAAAAGCAAAAGATACCGTTAAGGCGTTGGACCATGAACGGATTCAAGCGACTTTTGTGGATAAAAGCTCGGTTACATGTTGATTTTAGCTTTGGTTTCACTTATTTACTTTCAATCTCGTTAAAAGATGACTTGTGAAGTAAACGATTGGTTGAAACTTTATTTTGCAATGATAAAAAGAGATTACGGTACAAACGATCGGTTGAAATTTTATTTTACAATGATAAAATGAGATTACGACACAAACGATCGGTTGAAATTCGCATTACATAAAGAAATGAGATCATTGATGGTAGAAGAATGAGATGAAGATGTGCAAGGCAACAAAGAAGACCCCTAAGAGTTCATAGAGCGAATTCAAAACCTTAAAATAAATACTAACTAGTTGATGAACAAAGAACGAACAAAGAACGGTGAAGAGCGATGTAAGAATCGATCACAGTTGTGATTCGGAAGCGCCTCGGCCTCATTTTTCCATCTTCTTTCTCCTTTTTCTCCTTAATTTCACTAAACCCTTTCAATGTTGAAAGTCTGAACCCCTTCCTTCATCCCCCTCACGCCTATTTATAGGAAATGAGGGGAGGAGGTTGATCAGAAGCTCGCCCAGGCGAGTTGCTGCTTCAACCTGAAGTAACCTTGCTCACCCAGGCGAGCTGATTACTTCACCCCTAAGCCTTCTAGGGGCCCAGGCAAGCCAGAGGCTAGCCTGGGCGAGCCAGGGGTCAAAAAAATCCTCCAAATGACCCTTTTGCCCTCCCTTTTGGGTATTTTCTGTATTCTTTTCCAAAACGTCAAAAAACCTATCGGATTGCATGGAAACTGGAGTTAAGCAGCTCAATTTGGCTAGCAAGAATCAAAACTTAGCAAATGATCATCCCCTGACGAAATTAGGGTCTGACAGTCCCTTCCGTAAATTTTGTTTTGAACATAACACACAACATTTACTACTTCAACCTAGAATTGCTTAGAGGTTGAATTATCATTGAGCATGGTTTTAGCCATCTCTTTGAGAGATCTGTTATTTCTTTCAACTACTCCATTTTGTTGAGGAGTTCTTGGTGTTGAAAAATTATGAAGAATTCCATTTTCTTCACATAATAGTTGAAAGCTATCATTTTCAAATTCACCCCTATGATCACTTCTAATTGAAGTAATGCATACTTTTTTTCATTTCGAACACATTTATAGAATTTAAAAAGATATCAAAAGACTCATCTTTGTGGTTTAGGAACATAACCCATGTCCATCTATTGTAGTCATCCATAATGACAAGTTTATACCTCTTTCTACTGGTGGATGTAGTTCTAGTTGGACCATACAAATCAAAATGTAGTAGCTGGAGAGGTCTAGAGGTGGAAACAACATTTTTACTAGTAAAATAGTTTTTAATCTATTTTCCTTTTGACATGCCTCACAAAGTAAATCATCCTTATATGACATACGAGATTGTTTTTTTGCAATTTGGAGATTAACCTCCAACTTGCATGGCCAAGTTTTCTATGGCATAACCAGTGATTTTCTTTGATAGACAGTAAGCATTACACCTTTTGATTTAAGAGTTCCCCTGGTCTTATTTTGTAGAGGTTTCAATTTCTCTTGGAAGAGAATAAAGGAGACCTAACATCACATAGGACGACACACTCATCCTTATTAAAGGAAACACCATATCCACTGTCACATAATTGACTTATGCTTAGTAGATTATGTTTAAGACCTTCAACAAACAAAATGTTATCAATAGAGGGATAGGGGTGAATACTTATCTTACCTGCGCTGATTATTTTTCCTTTTTTATTCCCTCCGAAAGTGACTGTTCCACCATGATAGGGAGTCTAACATTGGAACATAGACTTTTCTCCCGTCATGTGTCAAGAGCAACCATGGTCCAAGTACCATGACAGGTGTCTATTTCCAACTATCAAAGACATCTGCACCACGAAAAATCCTTTTCTTAGGTGCCCAAATCTTTTTGGGTCCTTTTGTGTTAGTCATGAAAGGATTGGGTGAACCCTTCATAGGATGATCCCTACTTTTAATCATCATATGTCCAATTTTTCCATAGAAATAACATACAATGGTTTCCTTATCATGAACATATACTTTCCCATCAAATCCATTTCTATATTTTTCTAAAGAACTTCTACAGTATCCTAACAATTTCTTAAGATTATATTTTCCATTGACAAATTTGGATGATGTAGTCTTTAAGGTTCTTGTTTCCTCATGAAGTTTGGCAAGATCTTGAGGTTTACCCTTAAATTCTTGATTCTTAATAAGCTCATTATTCAAGAAACTCACTAATTTCTTGTGTTCTTCACATTCTACCCAAAAATTATGTGTCTTCATTTTGAGGTCTTCATAATCTCTCCAAAGATCATATCTTTCTTCTTTTTGATGATTATGAAGTTCATTCAACTTCTTTAGATCCTTTTAAAGATCTTTCAGTTTGTTTTCCAACTCCTAAAAGTTCTTAAGACATAACTTGGACTCTTTTTCTTTAAGAGTTACACAAGCTTCACATGTCTAAATGGACTCGTCCAGGGAAACATCTACTTGATTCTAAAGGCTTTTCCCAAGTTTTAAATGATCTTTGGATAGATTCTTGAAATCTCTTCATAGGTTTTTTTAAGCTTTTGAGAGAGTAGATGAGTTTGATAGAAGCTCATGATAAGTTTTTCTAAGAGATTCAGGATCATCAAAATTTACCTCATCTTCCTGGTTTGATTCAAACCCCTCAAAAGCTATATCCGCCATCAAACATATGTTGGCTTTTTCATCATCTTTATCAGACGAGGTGTTGTCTAGGTATTCCCACATGCTCATAAGACCCTTTTTTCTTTAGTCTTAAAGAATTTTTTTCTTATCTTGACTTTCTCCAGATCTGGACATTCAGACTTGGAATGTCCTGGCGTTTTCCTCTATCCTTCTTGTCTTGGGGCATTCTTCTTGAAGAGTTTTTCCACTTGGACCCACTTTTGTTTCTCCACATCTTGTGGATTTTGTGAGAGATCAAGGCGAGATCATCTTCCTCTACCTCTTCTTCAGATTCATCATCAGATAAATCATTGACTTTAAGTGCTTTGGATGAACTTCTCACGACTGGTTCTTTGGATGATGAAGCCTTCTGATGTAGCTCCATTGGAGCTTGTGGGCCTTGGATCTTCATCATCAATGGAGTCCTTTGCTTCTTGAATTTTAATGGCAGTAGAATGGAGAAGGAAGAAAGATGATTGGAGACACCACTTCAAGGAGAAGATGAGTCAAGAAGAAGCTCACCACCATAGGAACCCATGGATAAGAGCTTGAAGGTAGGAGAAAATGAGTGGAAGGAGAGGGAGAGAAGGGGCACGAAATTTTGTGCCTCAAATGAGGTCTGAACTTTGAATTTTAATTCTCAAATGATCAAAGTTGAAAAAATCCACACACATGGCCTCTATTTATAGCCTAAGTGTCACACAAAATTGGAAGGAAATTTGAATTTCTATTCAAATTTCACTTGAATTTGAAATTGAATTTGTGGAGCATTAGCTATGGTTCAGCCCACTAATCCAAGATCAAGTCCAAGATTCTCCACTAAGTGTGCTTAGGTGTCATGAGGCATGTAAAACATGAAGGACATGCACAAAGTGTGACTATGTGATGTGGCAATGGGGTGTGGCAACAAATGCTCACCTCCCCCTCTAAAATTTAACTAGATTGGGCTTCTCCCAATTCAATTAAATTTATTTTCCGACACACAAATCAAAGATTCACTTAATTCATGTGAAATTACAAAACTACCCCTAATACAAAAACTAGTCTAGGTGCCCTAAAATACAAAAGCTGAAAAATCCTACACTTCTAGGGTACCCTACCTACGTTATGGAGCCCTAAATACAAGGCCCAAAAATAATGAAACTTTAATCTAATATGTACAAAGATAAGTGAGCTCATACTTAGCCCATGGGCCCGAAATCTACCCTAAGGGTCGTGAGAACCCTAAGGCCTTCTCTTGCATCTCTGGCTCAATCTTCTTGGAGTCTTCTATCCAATGCCCTTGGGGGTAGGATTGCATCATTCCCTCACCCTTGAAAAGTATTTGACCTCAAATCCAGATGTTCTTGAAACTCAGGGATTCTTTCCTCAACACTTATAAAAAGAATAAAAACATATGTATTAGTGATGTTGGGTATGTTAGAGTAGGGTAAGGACTGAAAACCCTTTTCCTGGCCATCTTCCCATGAGAGAACATAGTTCTTCACCAACTCAATGAGTGGTGCTACAAGTATAGAAAAATATGGGACAAATTAAGTCATTGAAGCCCTAAATTTCCCTTATACTTAGTAGAGTAGGCCACTCAGGAATGACCTTTTATTCTCTTAGGGTCCATGGGAAGCCCTTGATCACTATTTAAAAGTTAAGGAAACTAATGGAATAAAACATACCTTTTTCTTTATTTTCATGTTGATTATTCCTACAAAAAAATACAACAAACCTAAGGTATCCCATATGAGCATCTAGGTTTGTATTGAAACAAAAAAAAAAAGAACAAACCCAATTTGGCCCCTCATAATCATGGTTTTCTTGGTGGGTGTTAGTCGTCTTATACGACTAACTTTTGTATAGAAAACATTTCCCAAAACTTGTATAGTTCCCCCAATTTATAGTTATTTTGTAGTGATTTTGTAAATAAATCTTATTTTATGGTTAAAGCTGTCTCTAGAATATTTCCATTGGATTTAATGATGAAATCTGTGCAATTTCAGGTGAAAATGAGGCTAAGTCATGATGTGCTAAAAGTGACAGTTGAGCTTAGCTCATCAGTGGGCTAAGCGTGCATCCACCGCTAAGCGTAGCTTCAGCGTGCTTAGTGCGACAGAAGAATCTGGCCGAGCATCAATATCAAGGCCGCGCGCTAAGCACGAGATTAGTGTGCTAAATGCAGGAGTTGTCTTTAGCCAGGCTCAGCGCACGACTGGCGCTAAGCTCAAATCCACTTACTTGCGCTAAGCGCGAGGGTGGTGCTAAGCACAACGTCGTGAATTCAGAGCCTATTTAAAGCCTGTCTTGTGCAGAATTAGGGTACAGCTTTTACAACTAGGGTACAACAAATTTTACACAGCTTGGCACAAAATTTCAGAGCACACCATAGTGCCTATTTGGGGAAAAGAGCTCTAG
Organism: Glycine max; assembly: GCF_000004515.6. Taxonomy (NCBI): domain Eukaryota; kingdom Viridiplantae; phylum Streptophyta; class Magnoliopsida; order Fabales; family Fabaceae; genus Glycine; species Glycine max. Next base: position 11,895,765 of record NC_016090.4, read on the forward strand.
AGGCAGCAAGAGGAGCAACTTTTGCAGAGATACCTAGGTTTTGTAATTTCATTATTGTTAGGGGTTTTTCTGTAATGGCTAGCTAAACACCCTTGTTGGGGATTTCTAAAGAATAGCTAATGTAATTACTTTATATCTAATTGATTGTGTTTATTGTGTTCAATGCTTCTTTCAGTGCTTAAATTTTGTATGCTCTTGGTTTGATCACCCATTTGTATGCATAGTTAGGTGACTTTAGCATTGGGAAATGTATTGTTGCCTTAGAACTTGATTGAATAAGGATTGAAACTTAGTCTTACAAGTGGGATCTACAGATTAAGTTTTGGTTTTATATATGTTGTTACAATAATGCTGTTTGTTTTAAGTCTAGTCCAACATCTAAGGATGAAGCTTAGTTTCAGTTAGTCTAAACCTAGGAGGGCTGTCTAAATTGGGCCTAGTCCAACAAGAGGGATCTGAGGATGAAGCTTGGATTGATTCAGTCTAACTAGGGATCAAGGTTTAGTAATTTAGGCTACAACATAGAACACAAAAGCATGATCGATTAGAGAAACATCTTTATATACATCAGCTAGCTTGTTAGAAAGACCCAACATCTTTACCTATTGTTGTCAATCTTACTTATTTGCATTTTATTGTTTTTAGCCTAGACTTAGTATAATTTTGTTCTAAATCATCAATTATCAATGTTGCTTTCAACAATGCCTTATTTTTTAATTTAACCTTGTCTTAGTTTTAATTTTAAATTTAAATACTTGATGATCAGATGCACTTTCCGGCAAACTGGATTTCCCTTGAACATATTTGTACAAAGAAAAAGTGGACCAAAAAGTAACTGCAGGGGAAATCCAATAGTGGGGCATTGAGAAGTAATGTGTCCTCTTCCAAGACATTTAAAGCACTTTATAGAGCTAGTCTTCTCTTGCATACTAGCCTTAGGGGGTTGCTTTTCTATTGTCTTCCCCTTATCATCTTTGGGCTTAGAAGGTGCTGCCCCTAAGATGCCTAGACCTTGGTCTTTCTTTGGATAAGAGTGAGAGCCATAAGATTTTAAAGTAGACTTTCTTTTAAGTTTTTGCTCTACCCTTATTTCCCAATCTAAGTAAGCCTCTACATTGTCCTTCCCATGGAAGTATGGGAGGTTAATGTTAGCCTCTTGAGGCTTTCTTTCATGTTCTCTTCTATTGGAGTGAGGTCTAAGATGTGACCTATGCCTTCCTTCATAATAGTCACGAAGTTCCTCACTTAGGCTCTTGCAAGAGTTATGACTACTATAAGAGGCATGTTTTTCTTTTCTTAACTCTTTTAGTATTTTCCTTCTTTCTTCTTCCCTTATTTGTTCCCTCTCATCTTGATTTATTTTTACCTTCTCTTTTCCTTTTTCATTTCTTTCTAGTTTTTCTTTCCATAACTTGAGGGAACTCAACTCATATAAGATTCTAGATAAAGGATCCTTATGACTAGTACCCTCGCCATTAACACTAGATCAATGATGACTCATGTTAGTTCCTAAGTTGTGGTTCTTTCTTGTTGGGGGTTTGAAAAAAAGGTAAAAGCTAGGGTTCCAAAAGAACTCAAGATAAGAGTGATAAGCAAAAATAAAGTATTATGCAATAACAAGATAAGCTAGGTGTGACTAGTAAAGAAAATAAGCTATGAAAGTAAGCAACAAATTAAAGTGAAAGGTATGTAAACTAGGCGATTCCTAAGAGTGTTTGGATGACCTCATTTAAGGTTCCCAACAAAACACTCACTATCCTAAGGAAAAATTGCCTAAAATTATTACACACAAATGGAAGTAGGGTGACCTATTGGAGGCTCCCAACTTACTTCCAATGAAAGGCCTTTTTGTTACAAAATTTGAAAGCAATAAAGGTAAGTAAATTGTCAATTACAAAATTACAAAAAGATCCTCAATTTTGGTGGTTGTTCTCTCTTTGGTGATTCACTCAATTTGGAGTGTTTCTTAGTCCAATAGCTCTTAAGGTGGTTGTCCCCTTGCTTCTTGACTCAAATTCTTCAAGGGATGACACCAATCATCCTTTCCAATTCCCTATATGGCAACTCACAAACAAGGAAATAAAGAGACAAGCAATAACCAAAGGCCAAAAAAATGAAATGAAAGCTAAACCAATAGAGTTTTAACAAGACAAATTTTCAAGGATTATTCAACAATTAAAGCAATGAAAAGCACATAAAAGGCAAGCTAAGACTCAAAGAGAAACCTAGAATGGCTCTAGAGTAGAGTAGAAAAACTATATAAAAAAAACTCAAGAAACATCTAGTTTTGGCACTTGTTTTCACACTAATTATCAATTTAAATATCAGAACTAAGATTGGTATAAAATAGGCACCAATTATAGAACAAATTTTGAGCCAAAACAACAAGTACACTTTCTTTTCACTTTTTTTTCCAGGACACTGATTACTTGTGTGATTTTTAGTATTTATTTTTATCCAAATCACTTGGTTCTTTTTTAATAATTTTGGTCCAGATGTCTAGAAAATTCAGTAAAATTTTCTGCTCAAAATTCACAGTGACCAATTCCCAGTAATTTTACAAGTTTGTATGTTCAAGCTGCCAGCACCAGCGATTTCAACCTAGAAATCAAGAGTAGTGTTTATGTTGCTTAAGGCTTGGATAGTTACAATTTGTGTTTGCTTATGCTTAATTATCTTGAATAACACAATTCAAGAGAGCTTACTTAAGACTTATTTTGATTCACAAATCCAGCCACAACTCAGCACCACAACTCAACTTCATCATAGGCATCATGTAGGAAATTGAGAAAACAAAAAAGTTCAACAACAATACTACTTCCAAGAATTGATTTAAAACATGTTATGAACTAAATAACATGCATGAATTAGACTCAAAATTAAAAAAGATAGGCTAAGAATGACAAGAATACATGAACAAATGTATCCAGAATTCAATCAACAAAATAAAAATTCAACACAAACTTAGAACATAATGTGACAATTATTATGACTAAACATGACTCTAAGACAACATGGATTAATTGATTTACACTTAGATTTTTGTGTTTTTTTTTCTAATCAATATTTTGGAAGAAAATTTAGATCTAAAGTTTCAGCACAAGAATAATATGTCTGAAAAATCATAGAACCTAAAATCAACACAAAAACATGATTCAAGAGTAGATCTATTAAATTTGAACCATAGAAATGCAAGAACAAGTGTAGATCTAAGATTTAATCGGTTTATTTTTTTTAATCTACTCTAATCAGAATGAAACCACAAGACAATGGAGGATATACATGGAGAATAAGATGAAGAACAAGGAATTAAAGTGAATTGACTGAACAAAAAGATAGAGGAAGCAAAAGAACATCACCTAGACGAAGATGCTCTTGATACCAGATGATGTAGCTCCATGTGGAGCTTGTAGGCCTTGGATCTTCTTCATCAATGGAGTCTTTTGCTTCTTGAAGATGAATGGAAGCAGAATGGAGAAGGAAGAAAGATGATTGGAGACGCCACTTCAAGGAGAAGATAAGTCAAGAAGAAGCTCACTACCATAGGAAGTCATGGATAAGAGCTTGAAGGTAGGAGAAGATGAGTGGAGGGAGAGGGAGAGAAGGGGCATGAAATTTTTGTGCCTCAAATGAGGTCTGAACTTTGAAGTTTAATTCTTAAATGATAAAAGTTGAAAAAATGCACACACATGGCCTCTATTTATAGCCTAAGTGTCACACAAAATTGGAGGGAAATTTGAATTTCAATTTAAATTTCACTTGAATTTGAAATTGAATTTGTGGAGCCAAATCTTGGAGTCAAAATTTCACTAATTATGATTAGTGAATTTTAGCTACGGTTCAGCCTACTAATCCAAGTTCAAGTCCAAGATTCTCCACTAAGTGTGTTTAGGTGTCATAAGGCATGTAAACCATGAAGGACATGCACAAAGTGTGACTATATAATGTGGCAATGGGGTGTAGCAAGCAAATACTCACCTCCCCCTCTAAAATTTAATTGGATTGGGCTTCTCCAAATTCGATTAAATTTATTTTCTAACACACACATCAAATATTCACTTAATTCAGGTGAAATTACAAAACTACCCCTAATACAAAAACTAGTCTAGGTGCCCTAAAATACAAGGGCTGAAAAATCCTACATTTCTAGAGTACCCTACCAATATTATGAAGCCCTAAATACAAGGCCCAAAAATAATGAAACCTTAATCTAATATGTACAAAGATAAGTGGGCTCATACTTAGCCCATGGGCCCAAAATCTACCCTAAGGGTCATGAGAACCCTAGGGCCTTGTCTTACATCTCTGGCCTAATCTTCTTAGAGTCTTCTATCCAATGCCCTTGGGGGGTAGGATTGCATCATCTTCTTTTTCTTCTGACTACTGAGAGCCAGAGACTTTTCCCTTTTGAATCCTTCGTCCTATTGACGTTCTTGTTCATGAACCTTAAGGGTATCGATAAGTTCCTCAAGATACATAGAATCAAGATTCTTTAACGCTCTCAGCGTTATTACCTGTGGTCTCCACTTCCTAGATAGACTTCACATAATTATCATAAGGTCTACCTAAGGATCTTAGTTCATTGAAAATGGTTTGAAAACGTCTGAACATACATTGTATGTCTTCATTTTCTTCCATGTAGAAGAGTTCTTACTTGCAGGTGAGGAGACTGAGTTTGTTCCTCTTTACCTATGGCGTGCCTTCGTATGCTATAGCAGAGTATCCTACATATGTTTGGTACTTTAGAAGTTGTGTACCTTGTGTATTCTTCTTCTGAAAGAGTGCACAACATCACATTTTGAGCCTTAAAGTTTAGCAAAAATTAAAGCTTTTGTTGCTTTGTCCATTGGCTTCTAGGAATCTCATTCAATTGGTCATCATATGGAATATATTCTCCATTTTCCACAATGTCCCATAGATCTACATGAATCGATTTGAAATGGGCTATCATACGCTCCTTCTAGTAGTAATACTTTATCCCTCTAAACATAGGTGGTTTGTTGGTAGTAGAGAATCCTTCTTCCATTTCTTTGTTATATAGGATTTTTTCCTTAATATTGTTAGATATTCGACCCTTAAGGCCAAGCTCTGATACCAATTGAAATAGCAAGAAAAACACTAAAGGAGGGTAAATAGTGTGTATATCAAAGATATAAACTTTTCGTGTTATAGAAGATAATATAGATAGTAATGTATTAAACACAGGTCGTCCACTAAGGATAAAATAGATATGTAATGAAGATCAATATGATCGTCCAATGACAAATAAAGTAGAGTTCTTGAAAGAGTTTTTCAAATAAACAATTAGTGTTAAAAGGTGATAGAAGGTATTATAATTATGCTTAGTAAATCGTTATGGAGAGAAGTAGAAATACTTGGTTTATGCTGGTTCACTCAACTTTAGCTACGTTCACTTTTCCTTTACTCACTAGTAAAGGGTTCCACTAATAAAAACTTGATTACAAAACAAGTCTTATAACCTACCACTCTTGGTTTACAAGTATTCTTAACACTATTTTTGGTACCATTTTAGATTCCCCCTGAATCTAAGAACCTAAGTATTCTTTAACATTAAGCACTCCTGGCTTTCACAAACAAATATTTGAATGAATACGAGTATTCTCAACACTCAAAGAGTGAATAAACAATTAAGCACAAATGCAAAATAAATTTGCTTCACAAAGGATAGGCTAATGAAAATTGTGTATAATCGTCTAGTGATTTTAGTAGATTTTTACTTCACGTATTTTCTTGTGCTCTTGTTCTATTTCCCATCAATTGCTTTCTCAATGGAGACTACCTTTTATAGACTTCAATGAAGTATCCATTACAGTATCACTGTCGATTTCTTGAAAGGACCATTGTTGCGCACTAAATAATAAGGCGACATGTCATACTCTGAATGGAGAGGAATGATCCATAGTACTGACAATGCCATGTGCATTTTGTCCATAGTGAAAGCGACCTTTAAGGGAATATTCCATGAAATCCTTCTATACTCTTCTATATTGTCCTTTTCTTAAATTCAAATGTTAACAATTCAAAAGTAAGAAAAGAAAATAGAATTTGAATGAAATAGTACATGTGCACTTTCCTTTTTCGTCATACTTAGTCTTTGAGACTGGACGCGTGTGTTTCCCTTAAGATAGTGAGTTGCATAGATACACACAAGGGTGGATGCTCACTAGATATAGTGTTGTTGGATGCTATATAAAAACAAAGCATTCTTTCTATAGTTGTGGACGATATTGAATGTTGTAAATACCTTTAACATAATAACCTTATCCACTTATCAAAACTCATTAGAATATCAATAATTTATACTTATAGTTATGCATCAAAATTCAAGGTGGATGAGACGAGTGGTCGTCCATACCTAAAACTGTGTCCACTAAGCATTAATGTTGTTTATGTTCATACCTAAAGGTTTTGTTGTTGTGAGAAAGAGGCCCAAAATGTATTGGAAACTCTAACTTAGATGAGGTGAGTTAAACAATTTAGTATTGTCTTACAATTTCCATTTTTACAAATGTTTTGATTTGTTTTATTGAAGCAAAGTTTATATTGTGTCCTTTTGTTCCTCTTAATATTTCACATTTTAATTAGTTACTTTTACTTTTTATTTTAAAATTTTATTTGCATTTTTTCATTTTGATCCAGATATGGGATAAGCAGCAATAAAATCCAAATTTTGTTCTGATGTTGGCTTATTGTGCTTTAATCCTAAAATACACTTATATCCCTTTAGATGCTTCGTCTACACTTAATTTGGTAGTTTTATTTTCTATGCATTGTTCGTTTCTCATATGCTTGCAAGCTATGTCCTTGAATTCTTTTCTTTTTCTATTTTGCAATGCAATGTTGTGTATTTTTTATGAAATATATATGTTACATAATGCAAATTAGAAAAAAGTGGCATAACCATGGATAAATCAGCTAATTTTGTAATGGAAAATGAGAAGACTTGTATGTTGCTTCCACAGGAGGAGCAAAACCAAATTGTATCCAAGTTGATCTAGGAATTAGAGCTTAATATGATAGAAGGCAAACATATGCTATGTTATTTCTCACAGGTCTTAATCTTATATCTTTTATTTTATTTTATCTATAATGAATCTATTCTATGCTATGTTATGCATGATGGGTTAAGTTAACGTTATAACGTTGCTAATGAGGAAAATATGTTTATCTCACACAACTTTATTAGTGATTCATAGGAAAAACAATTCATCTAATCAAAGCGACACTCGTGAGTATTGTATTCCCTCTCTCTCTCCCTCTCCTTCTCTCCCTCTCCCTTAGAATGATAAGGAGACAACTAAGATAAAAATGTCCTAATGCTTCCGCTATTTGCAATTTAATGTATGTGTAAGTTTGTGTGCTCATCCCAATATTGTTTAGATGTTAAATTTTGGTTCATTAGAAAGCCATAAAAGGCTATAGACTTGTAGAGCGTCGCAAATTATATATTGACCTTTTTGCGTGAAGTATATGATCAACTTCTGGTCATTGTTTTTTGTAAGCGTCCCTAATAACTAAAAATCTTTTGTTGGCTTTTGTTTTATGATTGCAAGAGAAGTTGTTTCTTGGAAATGTGTCAAATAGACACTTATAGTTACTCCTACATGAATGATAAAGTATGTCTTTTTTTAAGGCTACTTGCCTATGTGGCTTATTTTGGTTCTCGCTTTTGAGAATATATGTATGTCACTTGTGTGTTTTGCGACAATATTGTAGTTGTGTTTTCCTCTCAATAATAAGAGCTCTCCTTGTATATGCACTTCCATGTTTGTTGAAGAGAGAAACTATAGAGTCCTAGCTAGACTCGAATAGGGCACATTGTGATAGTGTATTTTGGTAAATACACTAACCAAAGGCTCAATTGTTGAGCTTCGAGAATTTTTGTTGCTTTCTTGAGTTTGGTTAAGACTTTTGATATTTTGGGTTGGTGGGAGTTTGAAATTACGCATTTAATTGCATTTAATTATTGATGAGATATGAGATTGTTGATGTCACTTTTCCTATCATATCTCTCATGGCATCATTGAGATGCTTGAGACCATTTTTTAGGATTACATATTTGTCTTATTTAGTTATGCTTTCATTCATCCATCTTGTGTATGCATTGTGAGTTATTGGTGTGTATGATGTTTGTTCATATCGGATATAATTTTCTGCATATTTAATAGCTCCTTATTTTTTTGACATAATTGATATTTCATTTTAATAGCCTTTTGTCTCCAATAATTAAATAATGTTATCCAAGTGGGAGATTGTTGAAATTGCGTGGATTAACATTGTTTAATTATTAGGTTAAATATATGATTATTAATATCAATTATGTGAATAAAATATGATATATTAATTGATGGATATTAGTTTTGGGCTTATTATGTGAGTGTTCCTATGATGGGTTAGGCCTCACTTGGTGTCCAAATAAGGGATCTCTGCTCTCGTCTAATGGTTGTAAAATTGTTTCCCATTTGATAATTTTATTGTAGCACAACATTGTGTGAAAACCCTAGTCATCAAAAAGAGAGTGATATCTCCCTCATTCAATGTTTGTGATCCAGTTAAGGTATTAAGGATGAATGTCATCTCCTCTTGAGGTACACGTCTCTAACTCTATTATGATTGTTATTAGTTGTTATATACATGCTATAATTGTACATCATTTGTTCCTAAATTTCCATCACTTCCAACTCTTCTCCTCATCAAAAATGCCAAAGTCGATGATTATGTGGTATGTATATGAGACCAAGCACTTGGTCATATATGTTTCCTATGAATGTTTATGTTAGATAGAATATTGGCTAGGATTTTAGCTACTTATTTATTTAAGACTTTTTTGCATAAACTTCTCAATAAGCCTTTATAAGAGAAGAAAATAAAAACGTGCAATGAATTAAATTTTACTCATAAGAGTTAAAATTAATTTGTGCATAAGTTAAATTCTAGCTCGGAAGAAGCTAAATGAGAGAAGTTTTGTAGATTAGCTAATGGATTATGAAAGAAACTTAATTCATTTTACTATTCCTATAAATGCTTATTGAAAAATTTATGTAAACAAAGGCATATTAAGTTTTAGTACAATTATACCAGCAATATGATAATGGTAGAACATTTGTTATTAGGTGGGGTTTGATGAACTTAGTGGGACTAATGAGTTTAGAAAGGAGCTAGAAGAAAGATTGGCTAAAGCTCAAGTCATCTTTTACGAGGGTGAATCATCATCATTCAATCATGAAAGGTCCAATTCCAAAACCAGAAGAAGAGATTGACAGAGCTCGAGAGTAGACTCCTCTGATTCTGAGTAACCCGTATTTCCTGATGAGTTTGCATTATTTTCTTGCACTCTTGAGTGACCGGGTTACACTTTAACCTTGGTTTGTGACTGCCTTAAGGTGTGTCTCTATCTTTAAGAATTTATCATCATGATTCTAGTTGATCTTCTTGAGATCATCCTTTTTTGCAGTAATATTTTTTAGTTAGCCCCCCAATACTAACTTCATTAGTCTTTGTTAATATTTTATTTTACGAGTTTTGAGATTGATTGATACAATGCTTAATTATTGTGTTTTGCTAAGGTATTGGTAAAACTAGAGAAGGATTAACATGAGATTTTGGTTATCAACAAAGAGATTAAAATCAAAATTAAAATAAATAAATAATACTATTTTCTGGTGAAACTAAAAAAGTGCAAAACAAAAAAAAATACAAAAGATGCACTTTATGGTTGTTTTTAAAACCACTCAAAAAATGCAAAAAGAGAGAATAAAAATGAAGAAAAAAACTGTGTTGCTTAAAAACCATCACAAATAATTATTGATATTTATAATCCTGGCTGTCGAAAACGCATTTTGTGACAGTTCTTAACAACCACAAATCGTTGTTTTTCTGTAGTGTTTATACATCAATTATAAGTTTATGACTATTGTTACAACAAGATTATGTAGAAGTAAGCTTCATGATGATGGATCAAGTTGATTCAAGTAGTTTTGATGATAACAAAGATGATGACAAAAAGCCCAAGAGAATGATTTCAAGATTGAGTCAACAAGATTCAAAAATCAAGAGAAGTTTGATTTCAAGATTCAAGAGAAGATGAATTCAATTTTCTAGAGAAGAAATCAAGAAGACATCACAAGGGAAGTATTGAAAAGATTTTTTAAAAAACAAATATAGCACAGTTTTGTTTTTCAAAGGAGTTTTTCTCAAACTTTTCTAAGTTACCAGAGTTTTTACTCTCTGGTAATCGATTATCAGTTTCCTATAATCGATTACCAGTAGCAAAGTTTGATTTCAAAAGCTTTTAACTGAATTTGCAACGTTCCAATTGATTTCAATATGGTGTAATTGATTACAAGATATTGGTAATCGATTACCAGTGTATCTGAATGTTGAAATTCAAAATCAATTGTGAAGATTCATATCCTTTCATAAAAAGCTTTGTCTAATCGATTACATGGTTTTGGTAATCGATTACCAGTGACAAGTTTTGAATAAAAATCAAAAGATGTAACTCTTCCAATGGTTTTCAGGTTTTTTTTAAAGGTTATAACTCTTCCAATGGTTTTCTTGACCAGACATGAAGAATCTATAAAAGCAAGACCTTGACTTGCATTTCAATAACTTTTGACAACCTTTACATACAACTTTTTGATAACCTTTTGATATCTTTCTTCTTCTTCCTTTGCCAAAAGCTTTCTAAAGTTTTCTGGTTTCCAAACCTTGTTCTTTCACAGAAAACAAAAGTGTGCTATATCTTTTCATTCTCTTCTCCCTTTGCCAAAAAGAATTCGCCAAGGACTAACCACCTGAATTCTTTTTGTGTCTCTCTTCTCCCTTTTCCAAAAGAACAAAGGACTAACCGCCTGAATTCTTTTGTGTCTCCCTTCTCCCTTTTCAAAGAATTCAAAATGACACAATCTGATAATTCTTTTGATTCTTCCCTTTCCCTTAAACAAAAGATTTCAAAGGACTAACCACCCGAGATATCTTTTGTTTCCCCTTCACAAAGTTTCAAAGGGCTAACCGCCTGAGAACTTTGTCTTAACACATTAGAGGGTACATCCTTTGTGGTACAAGTAGAGGGTACATCTACTTGGGTTGTTGTAACTGAGAACAAGAGAGGGTACATCTCTTGTGGATCCGTTCAAGTGGAGGGTACATCCACTTGGTTGTTCAAAGAGAACAAGGGAGGGTACATCCCTTGTGGATCTTTGCTTGTAAAGGATTTTACAAGGTTGAAAAGTAATCTCAAGGACCGCAGGTCGCTTGGGGACTAGATGTAGGCACGGGTTGTTGCCGAACCAGTATAAAACTCGTGTTTGACTTCTTCTTCCCTACATTCTTTAATTTCCGCTGTGCACTTTAATTATCCCTTTTACTTTTGGTTAAGTTTCTATTTTTGTTCTTTACTTTCTTAACATTATATTAAAATCCTAAGAAGGATAGTTTTTTAATTAGTAAAGGTTCATTAATAATTAATTCAAGCCCCCCCCCCTTCTTAATTATTCTGAGGCCACTTTATCCAACAAGTGGTATCAGAGCAGGTATCTTGTAGAAAGTTTAACAACTTCAAGATTAATGACCTCTTTAAATTCTCTGTTTTTCAAAAGTATTTTCAGGAACAAGTCAAATCTGAAATCATTCCAAGATCATGATGAAGACCAAGCCAACTTGTGTCTCATGACAAAATCTCATGAGAACAACAAAGAAGAATCTGTAAGGAAGAAGCAGTACATCGACAGTGGATGTTCAAAGCATATAACGGGAGATGTACCCAAATTTACAACCATTTCCCCCAAGAAAAGTGGACATGTTACATACGGCGACAACAATATCAGTAAAATCTCAAAAAAGGTAACATCTAAGTCATCTCTATGAATTAAGGTATGATTAGTATTTTCAGTTAAGTTATTTTTGTGGCTAATAGAAAATAATGGTTGAAATTGTTTCATTGTGTTTACAATGTTTAATTGACTATATTTAGTTTTAATTTTGAATATGTATGATTAATTGAATTTTGTTTGAATTGATTAATGCTTGAATTGCTTATGTTTTGTTTCTAAGATGATTAGATTCTGTTAAAAAATAAAATTTATTATGATTAATTAACTATATTTAATTTAAAGAATTTCAATATACATGATTGATATTTTTTTTTTGTAATTGTGTCCAACTAGTTGAAAGTTTGAAAATTAAAAATTTGCAAGTTATTGGAAGTTTGAAAATTAAAATTTGGAAGTTATTGGAAGTTGAAAGTTAAAAATGGAAGTTGGAAGTGGAAGTTTGAAAGTTGAAAATGGAAGTTGGAAGTTGAAAATGGAAGTTATTGGAAGTTGAAAGTTGAAAATGAAAGTTGAAAGTTGGAAGTGGAAGTTATTGGAAGTTGGAAGTTGGAATTTGAAATTTAAAATTTAAAATTTGAAATTTGAAATTTGAAATTTGAAATTGAAATTAAAAAAAAAATAATTAATTTATATTTTTTTTGGAATAGAAATTATTGTGCATAGTTAGTTGATTGATAATTTAATTTGAAATGTTTGATGATTGATTGTGTTTGAGAGTTATTATGATTTTTTTATTATATTTAAAGGTTATGTTGATTAATATTTTAAATATGTAATTTTTATGGGTGCAAAATAGTTTGTTTTAATGTCTTTCTGTTATGTGTTTAAACTTGATTATCTTGTTTACTTATTTGGTACTTTGTGAATTATGTTTTGAAACTTTATTATTACTTTATTTTCTAAAAGTTTAAAACTTGTTAGTTGCTTTATGTATTATGGTTCTACTTGGTTACTTTTGATGACTTATGACTTATTTGATACATATGTTTTTATTATGATTTGTGGATGATTTATTATCTTGTTTGATTTTTTCTCTCTTGTATGAATACATTTATTGTATGTTTATCCATTTATGTATGATTTGACATGATTGGATTTTTGTCAAAATTATATTGATATGCTAAAATAATTGAGATAAGTAATTAGTTATCATGTATGTGTTCATAACTAATTTTTGTTACTTTGAATTAAGTTTTGATTCTCTGATAATAGATTTAGATTATAATTATATTTTGTTTTTAAGCCTTGTTTTTGGTTATATTTTTATGACATTTGAATACTTAGTATTTCTTTTAATATTTGCTTAGTATGACTGTCATACCCTAATTTCGTTCGGGGACCATTGTTTTATGACATGCAACCTTTGCTTGACCGCTTCGAGGTACTTGGCACCCATTGTTGCACAATACGTGAAGTTCCATAACATGCCAGAAATCAAACAAAAGCATTGTTGCATGATCCGTGAAGTTCCGTAACATGTCGGAAATCAAAAGGAAGCATTGTTACACAATCCGTGAGGTTCTGTAACATTTCGAAAGCCAAAAAAGGGATGATTACGTAATCCATAAGGTTCCGTAACATTACGAAAGGAAAACAAGTATCGTTACAGAATTCGTAAAGTTCCGTAAAGTTACGAAAAAAGAATCAGCAAAAAAAGGCAGGGGGTGTATTTAGTAAATAGGGGGTGCAAATAGCAACCAGGCCGCCTTCTGGAGGAAGCAACCTAGCTCACCTGGGCGAGCTGGGTGGCAAGCTTCTCCCTCTTTTCCCTATAAATAGGGGGAGGAGGGAAGAACAAAAATGTTCAACCCTCCTTGTATCGGAGGATCACTTGAAATTAGTGAGAAAAATCGTTTCCGTGAAGAAAATCCAAGCCGAGGCGCTTCCGTAACGTGTCCGAGACATTTCCGTGGGTGATTTCGTGAAGATTTTCCACCGTCCTTTGTTCGTTCTTCATCGTTCTTCGGTCTTCAACCGGTAAGTTCCCGAAATCAAACTTTTCAATTCATTCTATGTACCCTTGGTGGTCCCCACTTGTTTCACGTACTTTTATTTTCATTTCATTTACTTTTCGTACCCCCTTTTGACGTGTTTTAGTCATTTATTTAAGTCATTTTCTCGCTTAATCAAAAAATAAAATAAATTTCCACCAATCATCTGAATTGTAACATCTGTTAATTTCTGTTAAAATGAAATCTAACCGTTCGGTCATGCCGTAACCACGTTGGAAACCAAAATAGAGGTAAAATAAATAATATAATAATCAAAAAATATCTTTTAGTAAAATGAAACAAAAAATCAATCGGACGTTTTCTCTTTGGGATTTTTCTTTCTTAATTGAATTGACTAATAACTAAAGTGAAACTAAGGCTAAAATCAACTCACAAAATCAAGCTTTGTCCGTAAAAATCACTGAAAAAATGTTTTAAGGTCCAACGCCTTAAACGGTCCTCTTTGCTTTTATCGGTTAACATGGACCGTTCAAAAGCATAAAAATCAACACATCACTTTACTGCCTTCGCGAGAACTACGTAGGTCTGATTTCCTCTTCGATGAAGGATACGTAGGAACAAAAGCCCCGCTTTTGTCGACCTCGTGAGATGGTTAGAGGTCCAACGCCTTAGCTTTCTCACCAAGTAAAATGGATCATTTTAAGGTCCAATGCCTTAAATGACCCCCTTCCGAGTAAAAAGAATCACTTGATTCGCCCCTTTTGAAAGAACTACGTAGATCTGATTTCCTTATCACAATTGAGGAATATGTAGGAGCAAGGGAAACACCCTTGTCGACCACAAAAAGACAAAAATACAAAAAAAGCATAAAAAGACATAAAAACGTAAAAGGAAAAATAAAACAAATTGAAGTCATATTTGCACACTTGATTAAAGGCTGTCGTCCCTTGTGACAGACGCGTGGGGTGCTAATACCTTCCCCGTGCGTAAATACAACTCCCGAACCTTTCACACTTAAAGTTCGTAGACCACGTCTTTTCCGGTTTTTTTGACGTTTTCCTCGAATAAACGTTGGTGGCGACTCCGCGCATTTTCCTTTCTTGGAAGACGCACCCGTGAGCCTCGCCTCGCTCGCACGCAAAAGGGTAGGTTGCGACAGTTGGCGACTCCACTGGAGACTATTGTTAGAGAGTTAGACCAATCAATCAGTGTGCTTTCCTTACTATGACTTCCCTTTTGTTCTTTTTCTTTGTCTTTTTTTCCTTATGTTCTTGTATATATAAACTCTTTTGATGCTTTTAGTGTGTTTTAAAATGTATGCATGAGGTAAATATTTATTCATTTGATGCACACAAACACCAACACTATTTGCACACACGGTGAGTTGAAAAAGGGCCCTATACCCGGGTCCATGGGAACATAAGGAGTGGAGGTGAATCTATGGTCATGCTAGGTCTCCGACTTGCTTGATTACAGTGAACCCTCATCTAGAGTTTTTCTCTTTGATAACATATTGTTGCTAGTAGTCCCTACTACCGCAATATGTTCTTCGAAGGGGATGATACCTCTAGAGACCATTAAGAGAGATATGACCACCTTGGGAATTATCACTAAAAGCCTTTTAGTTCCTCCCGATTAGGTCCCTAAAATAGGGGCACGAAGCAAACACGCTACGTGCCTTTTAAACACTGCCATGCATATAACCTAAATGTCATGTATGCCTTTGTTGTATGATTATTTGTGGATATTGCCATGTTGTGTACATCCCTGTGTTATGCTTTTGCGCGTCTGCATCATGTCGTCACGCACACGTTGTATGTTGGTCTCGTCTTTTGTCATGGGAAGCCGGAAGGTCTATATCACCTTCTTAACTACACACATGGGGCACGACATCCCCGAATGCGCAAGTAAGAAGAGATAATTTTCCGGGCTCTCGTGTCCGTAAATGCATTCATATCATGCATCACATAAGCATCTCTTCATGGCATCATAATGAACATATCATTCTTGCATTTTTCCGTTATCATATTCCAGCATCACATTTTGCACGATTCATTGCATCATCATGCATATGAGTTTAACATACTTTTTGTTTTACAAACCGCATACCTTTTGTTTTCATGTTTGCTCATGCATGATCCTTGCATTTTCGTCTGTAAAATGAAAACAAAAAGGGGAGGCGTGAAAATTCATACTACATTCTTAGTTGCATGTGTGAGGTACCATGAGCCAACCATGTTGGGATCATAAACCCATTTCTAAAAAAAATAACAACAAAACAAAATGATTGAACGTGGTACCTAATGCGTGGTTAACTAGGAAATGATGTCTCTTCGAGCATCTCAATCTCGTAATTACGTTTTCCATGCATAGCATGCGTATTCCCGAGTCTTTCATCCCTATGAAATGTTGTTGAAGTATTGGCGATCAAAATTTCCATTCCCTGGGTTATGGGGTTGAATCAAGCTCGTGCTTTTACGAAAAGGTTCATCAAGTCAAGTTGAAGTATGGAAGTAACCATCTTGCGAAAAATTGGGGCAAAAGATGGATCGAGTTATATCGCTGCTTCGTCTACTGCCAAACACATTTAGGACTGTCGATGTCCCTGTTACTTCCAGTTTCACCTTGACGAAGATGTCATGGACCATGTTGAAAATCTAAATTGATTCAACCCCATATCCTGTGTAAAAATTTGCAATACTTCAACTGTGCATCATTCGCATATATCCATGTTGTTCATTGGTTGCATTGCTCATTGCATTCTTTCCTTGAAAAAAAAAGAACTTAATCATTGTTATAAAAAAGAAAAGAACACACTTTACGACGCCCTTACGGAACCTGTGTTAGAGCTAGAGTAATGGGTGAAGTAGAGGAGGTGCAAGAGCATATGAAGGCCGACATGGAGGCCATGAAAGAGCAAATGGCCACAATGATGGAGGCCATGATGAGCATGAAGAAGATAATGGAAGCCAATGCGGTTGCAGTTGCTGCTACCAGGGCTGTTGCTAAGGTGAACCTGATTCCCACATTTGATCTCAACCAAATGAATCATCCAACCTCAGATATGGTGGGCAAAGATTTGGGAAGTACGGACGACCCCATGATGTGCAAATTCAAAACGAGCACGCCTTCCCGCCATATGGCTTGCCTCCCAATTATACGCCACCCAATGTGGCGTACACTCCCAATGAGAATGTCAATAACTCCACTCCTATACCCATTGAGAGCCAACAACCCCAAACTGATCATGCACATGTCTCTTAAACCGTGGGGGAGACACATGAAATTCCCAACCACAATCTAGCCGACTTCGAGCCTTGCCTCGGATATGACACTGAAGGGCAAGCAGTTGGTGGTATACCCCTGCAAAACCCTTTGGAGGGCCCTCCGTATCACCCACAACTACACCTCTTGCATTCCACAACAAGTAAAAACCCTCATGCTATGGAAGAAATGGGAAAGTTGGATCATCTAGAGGAAAGGCTCAGGGCCATTGAAGGAGGTGAAGATTATGCCTTTGCTAACCTAGAAGAGTTGTTCCTAGTACCCAATATCATCACCCCTCCCAAGTTCAAGGTGCTGGACTTTGACAAGTACAAGGGGACTACTTGCCCCTAGAACCATCTAAAGATGTATTGTCGGAAGATAGAGGCATACGCAAAAGATGAGGAATTGCTGATACATTCCTTCCAAGAAAGTCTTACTGGGGTAGCTGTTACCTGGTACACTAACTTGGAACCTTCCCGAATCCATTCTTGGAAGGACCTAATGGTTGCCTTCGTTAGGCAGTGTCAGTATAATGGTTCTGGATAGGATGCAACTATAGAACATGTGCAAAAAGGGGCACAGATCTTTCAAAGAATACGCCCAAAGGTGGAGAGACCTGGCAGCTCAACTGGCACCTCAATGACGGAGAAAAAAATGATAACAATGATAGTAGACACATTACCAGTTTTCTACTATGAAAAGATGGTGGGCTACACACCTTCAAGCTTTGCTGATTTAGTTTTCACCGACGAAAGGATCAAAGTAGGTATGAAAAGAGGCAAATTTAATCATCTTGCTTGGACGAATGAGAAAACTGGGGCAATTGAAGAGGGTGAGAATGAGGGAGAAACCCATGTTGTGACTGCCATTCCTATACAACCAAGTTTCCCACCAACCCAACAATGTCATTACTCAGCCAATAACAAACCTTCTCCTTACCCACTACCCAGTTATCCACAAAGGCCATCCCTAAATCAACCACAAAGCCTGTCTACCGCACTTCCAATCACGAACACCACCTTTAGCACGAACCAAAACACCAACCAAGGAAGGAATTTTGCAGCAAAGAGCCTGTAGAATTCACCCCAATTCTGGTGTCTTATGCTAACTTACTCCCTTATCTACTTGATAATGCAATGGTAGCCATAACCCCTGCTAGGTTTCCTCAACCTCCATTTTCAGAGGATACGACTCGAACACATTGTATGCTTGTCATGGAGAAGCCCCGGGGCATTCCATTGAGCACTGTATGACCTCGAAGCGCAAGGTGCAAAGTCTAATTGATGCGGGCTGGCTGAAATTTGAGGAGAATCGCTTGTGAATCCTAACGTTGACAAGCGACACCACACATGGGGCAATTTTGAAAGTTGTTGTTAGATGTCTCTAATGACTCATCAGGATTTTCAAGTTTATGCCATTATTATAAACCACAGTTACAATGCTAAATAAAATGGATGAATCCTCTCAAACACATCTTTGCTTATTCAACTTCCACCGGAATGTGAGTGCAAGCCATTGGTCTGTTTGCTCAAGCGACCTGCGCTCTTGAGTGTTGACTTCCAAGACCGTTCAATCAGAGATTACTCGTCTTGCACGTTGGTGGGGGTGCCGTAAAACAATGAGTAAAGTTCAAAACAAATAAGTTTCAAAATAAAAGAAAAAAAAAAGCATTTGATTGACTGTGTTTTCAAGTAAAAATATAGACATTCATGTGACCCCATTTTATCATTCCTAGAGAAGTGAGTTATCAAGAATAGGAGTCATTTGACTTAATCCATCAACTAAAAGAAAAATCCTTCAAACTATTTCTCGTCCTTGAAAAATTCTTTTTGCAAGAATCAAACCGCCTCTTTCATTCTTCCTTGCTACAAGGTTGTGAAAACAAAAATGGATACCTCAAAGCCCTACACTGGGGCAATGAAAGGCACCATGCATAAACCTCAAATGAACCTAGGGGCAGATTAGAAGTTCTCACCCAATAGGTTCCTTGCTACAAGGTCATGACGAAAGACAACGATTGGTACCTCAAAGCCCTACACTGGGGCAATGAAAGGCACCATGCATAAACCTCAAATGAACCTAGGGATAGATTAGAAGTTCTCACCCAATAGGTTCCTTGCTACAAGGTCATGACGAAAGACAATGATTGGTACCTCAAAGCCTTACACAGGGGCAATGAAAGGCACCATGCATAAACCTTAAGTGAACCTAGGGGCAGATTAGAAGTTCTCACCCAATAGGTTCCCTGCTACAAGGTCATGTCGAAAGACGACGATTGGTACCTCAAAGCCTTACACTGGGGCAATGAGGGGCATCATGCATGAGCCTCAAGCGAACCTAGGGGCAGATCAAAAGTTTTGACCCATCGATGTTTTTAAACAAAAAAAAGGGGGGGACAAACCCTGGAATTTCAATGGATTGATTAAACATCAAACGACTCCATTGCAGTCACTCCAAAATGGTCAAGTGACTAAATCAAACAGAACATACACTCTGAGGGAATTCCCGGAGAGATTTGCAAAAGATAGGATAAGGATTGCATGAATTACCACCTCTTTCAAAAGGACAGTCAATCTGTGTTTTCCAAAAAAATTAAATCAAAATCAAAATCATAAAATAGGGAAAGAATGTCATGAACATTGTACGACTTTCCATTGCATTGCATTATTTCATATGAAGTCCGCATTTACCAAATTTCACGACAAAGGTTGCATGCATCTGCATCCCTAAGAATCATGTTAACTGCATAGATTTCCTAGATTTGATATCTAATTTTTCGAATTTGGGATGATCGGCCCTCTCAATGAGTTAATCTCATGCTTTCTCATAAGGGTGGACCCTTGGGTACTAGTACCCTCACCTTCGGAGGACTACACGTCCTTCCCCCCAGAGGACTACATGTCCTCGCCTGTAGAGGACTATACGTCCTCGCCTTCAGAGGACTACACGTCCTCGCATTCAGAGGACTACACGTCCTCACCTTCAGACGGCTGCATGCCCTCGCCTTCAGAGGGTTGCACACCCTCACCTTCAGAGGACTACACGTCCTCGCCATTAGAGGGTTGCACGCCCTCACCTTCAGAGGACTACACGTCCTCACCTTCAAAGGACGTCTGACTACACGTCCTCACCTTAAGAGGGCTGCACGCCCTCGCCTTCAGAGGGCTACACGCCCTCGCCTTCAGAGGACTAGATGTCCTCACCTTCAGAGGGCTACACGCCCTCACCTTTAGAGGACTATACATCCTCCCCTTGAGAGGACTACACGCCCTCCCCTTGAGAGGACCACACGTCCTCGCCTTCGGAGGGCTACATGCCCTTACCTTTAGAGGACTACACGTCCTCCCTTTCAGAGGGCTACATGCCATCGCCTTTAGAGGACTACGCGTCCTCGACTTCAGGGGACTACACGTCCTCCCTTTCAGAGGGCTACACGCCCTCACCTTTAGAGGACTACGCGTCCTCGCCTTCAAAGGGATGCACGTCCTCACCTTCAGAGGACTGCACGTCCTCACCTTCAAAGGGCTGCACGTCCTCGCCTTCAAAGGGCGACACGTCCTCAACTTCAATGGGTTGCACGCCCTCGTCTTTAGAGGGCTACGCGTCCTCATTTTCTGTGTGCTCCATATCCATACCTTAAGATAATTTAAGGTCCTTTGCCCTTAGATGCTTAACCGAGAGTTGCGCTCCCAGTTAAGGGGCCAGTAGTTTCCTTTTATTAGTTTCTGGGCCACCCCCTGATATTGGAGGGTGACCAACTGTGCGAGCACAACCAGAGAGGGAGCCTATCACGCAACTACTATACATACCGGGGCAAGATTTCACCCGTGCCGTTGCAAAGAGACGAGTGCGGATCATGCGCGCCAACATGACCACTCTTACACAGATATAGATGACGTTGCTACTTAGCAACATTCTGCCCAACGACCGCAATGCCAATCTCCCCCTGTGAAAGTATCAGTTGGTCTATGTCGTTCCAACATAGGTAAGTATGCATGTGGCTAAACTAATTTCTGATTCCATCCACTATTTGCAGGGATCGTGCCCACAAGACAACCAGTGGACCCGGAGAAGTCCAACAGGGCCCTGGGGTTTCCAGATCTAATTACGAGCCTTTGTCAGTCCTACAGGATGCCCGTTCCCCCCAGCAAGGTCACGCCATCATGACATAGGTAAGTATGCACATCGCTCAACTGATTTCTGATGTTATCTATTGTTTGCAGGGATCGCGCCCACAAGACACCCAGTGGACCCGGAGAAGTCCAACAGGGTCTTGGGGTTTCTAGCTCTGATTACGGGCCTTTGTCAGTTCTATAAAGCTCCCGTCGCCCCCAACAAGGTCATTAGGCCCCCCATTAATCGGGCTTTCATCAAGAAGTACTGCGTCCCCAGGCAGGCGCAGGGCGAGACACCACAGCAGCTTGGGGATGGCTGACAGCGGGCAACAGGCACACCGCCACCACCTCTAGAGTTCACCTCAGCTCATCCACAAAAAGGTTAGAGTGTTGCCTACGACACATGGCCGACCAATAGACGACCAAGTCCAAAGCCAAAGGTAAGCAAATTACTAGGTCCATGGCCGACAAGTCATCACGCGTCCAGCTCAAGACGTTAAAGAAGCGCTACTAGGAGGCAACCTAGTAACTTTTAAACTTCTGCTTGTTATTTGATCACCTTTGTTTCTCCAGTCATAGTAGGACACACCTAGTTGCTCATGATCCTAGGAATTTAAATAAAAAAAGCACAAGCTCGAAAGGTAGTCATACCTCACAAAATATATGTATGTGTGTTTAGGTAGAAAGATACCTTGGATATGCACGTATATAGCAAAAATACTTCACAAATAGGGAAAATGTGTATACGCCTGAAGGGTGAATGATGTGAAAATTTTCCCGAATGCCCAAAATGGACTCGGATGAATTCATGAAATGATAAAAGAACATATTTTGGGAACACTGGGTTGACTTAAATAGGGAAAATGAATCCTGAGCCCTAGTGTCACTTGACCATAAAAACTTGATGCTTGAGTGTCCACATGGGTGCATGCATGACCAGTTTTGCATAAAATTTCCTAATCATCATTGTTGCATGTGTATCATGGAAATAATGTGGGACATCCCCTTTATCCCTGAACCGCTGGCTAAACCCTGACATATATCATGACCAACCGTTCTATAAGCCTTGAGCCAAAATCCCGACTTATCATAAACCTTGACCCAGGGTGAGAATGTCAATCCTTGCCCTCGGAAGAAAACAAAAAAAAAGGAAAATTCCCAATCAAAGAGTGGGAGAAAGCAAAAAAAGAAAGAAAATTCCCAATCAAAGAGTGTGAGAAAAAAAAAAGAAAGAAAAATCCCAATCAAAGAGTGGGAGAAAGCAAAAAAGAAAGAAAGTTCCCGATCAAAGATCGGAAGAAAACGGAAGAAATATGCAGAAAGGTCTTTGGACCAGACAATATCTGAACAATACAGAATTGTCACCAAGTAAACAAGAAAAAAGAAAGGAAACCACGACCTAAAGTGGTCCTCTCCCTTTAATTGCCAACCAAAATTCTGTGCGTTGGTGACTTGTTCACCTCACACTAAACAAAAACAGAAAAGGAAATGATTTGCATGATCACGCATGATCACGCATGTAATCTTTGATTTGATAGTAATTGATTTGCAAAATCAAGTCATGACATATCTATGATTCGGAATTAGGATAAAACACTTATCTGTGTGAGATTGATAAACTTTGAGTGATTTTCTTCTATTTTTGTTGGACCCAGTGTTTCCTCTAAATGGTCGTTTAGAAACGAAAAGCTAACATCCAAAATCTCATTTATGGTTATGAGAAAATTTCATCAGCATACTCTCCTTCCCCAATAGACACATTGTTTTTCATCCAAAAAGCATATGTTACTCTGATTAGTTGGAAGTTTTGTCTCTTTACTAAAGCATGTTCGCATTTTGGTGAAGAAAACACCGAGACTATTTTTAGTCTCACAATTATCAAGAACTACGTAGGTCTGAGTTCCTCATCACAAATTGAGGATACGTAGGAGCAAAAGCCCTACTTTTGTTGACCACCCCACCTTATGTTACCGTGACCCAAGAGTCCAGTGGCATGTGGAGCCACATGACCGTGGGATCCCCAGATTCGTATTCTTTTCATTTTTATGTTTCATAATTTATCATTTGTATGTTATCTTATTTCTATGACTTGAGGGACTAACGTTTGTTTTTGTTGTTTCGATTGTCATTTGTTTTGTGCATACATTTTGTTTGGATTGTTGCGTTAGTGCTTATTTCGTTATTGTCGATAATATTTGTTGAAATTCCGAAACCGTGTAGAGTTTTCATTTAGGAACGTCATCCTAAAATAAAACGAACAAACGTCGTGATAACGCCAAGAATAGAGAAAGAAAGAGACGTTGTGGACAAAATGTCATATTTGTATATAAAGAAAAGAAAAGAAATTTTTGTATATAAACAATGCGTGGAAAGAAATTCTTGTATATGAGCAATGAGTGTATATAAAGGAAATTTTTATATGAAACAATGAGTGTATATTCAAAAGGGGAAAAGAAATCTTTGAAAAGGAATAGAGATTTTATATAGACCATGTCGGTATAGAGAGAAAGAGTTTTTCAATGCGTGTGTATATAGAGGAAAAAGTTTTTTTTCATGTATAGGAACGTAGGTGTACAGAGAAAAAAGCTTTTCTCATAGATAACGATGGATGTATAGTTTTTTGCAAACATGCATAAAAAAATGAAACAAAAAGAAAAGAGAAAGAAAGACCTCGAAGGTCGGCATGTTATGGTCATAAGGAAGCACAAATCATTCGTAGAGAGTAAACATATCTTTTGGAAACAAGAAATTTACGCTAAGAGTTTATTTTCCAAAATAACCGAGATAAGAATGGATGGATTCATTGAACCAATGAAAGAACATAATTTGGAAACGTTGGGTCTACTTGCGTAAATCCCATGCCTTAGTATCATAATGCCATAAACTGGATGCTTGAGTACCCACCTAGCTGTATGCATGACTAATTTTGCGCGTTGTTTCCAAATCATCATTGTTACGCGCGCCTCGTGGAAATAATATAGGAGTTTAACCCGAAACCAACACTCTGACACATGAATTTGTTTTGCCCCAAATATCAAAATCGGGCACGCGCGGTGAAAAAACCATGTTGAGACACAACCTTAAGCTACCTTGAACCTTGGCCCATGAAGAGAATCCTCATCCTTCCCCCCGAAGAAGAGGACAGTAGAATCTCCTCAAGGGAGAGTGAATAACGAATGCTAAAACCCGAATTTCCAATCAAAGATCGAAAAGAAAAGGGAAAAGAAATGAAAAGAAAGAAAAGGAATAAATGAAAAGAAAGAAAAGAAAAGGAAAAGAAGGATTCTCGATCAAAGATCGGAAGAAAGTAAAAAGGAAAAGATCGGAGGAAAACAAAATAATTTCTGATCAATAAAGAAAACCAAGAAAAAGAACAGAAGATCTTTAGACCAGAAAAATTTTCGGCGAGGTAAATGACCGCCGGCAAAGGGAAAACCCATTTTGAATTGGTTCTTCCTTTGGGATTGTCATTCAAGGTCGCTCCCGACTGGCGATGTCCTGCCCCACATAAACAAAGAGGAAAAGATCGAAACACCCAACTTCCTCTCCAAAAACACTACCCTCGAGAAAATCCTATTGATTCGTGATGGCGTGTGTAATCTTTGATTCGATAGGAAATCATGTGCAAAATAAAGTCATGGTGCAGCTATGGTTTGGAATTAGGGTAAAACACTTACCTGTGTGAGTTTTTTATACACCATGAGTGATTTTATTCCCAGTTTCAGTTTGACCCGACGTTTCCCTTGAATGTTCATTTAAAAGCTAAACGTTGACATCCTACCCTTCATTTTCGGTTACAAGGAAAACTATTTTGGCATATGCATATTGTTTCTCTAAAATATGGTGCTCTCGTGAATGATTTATTTTTCCTTGCTAAGGCATGTTTGCCTTTTAGGTGAAAGAATCCAGTGGATCATTCGGTCTCACCATCAAATCTTATGCGAAGCCCCATGAATTGATTTCCATTCATGCATCCTCCACCATCGAGTCCGGAGCCCCACGAATTGATTGCCTAGCGTTGTTCGTGCGTCCTCCACCATCAAATCTTATTCGGAGCCCCATGAATTGATTGCCATTCATGCATCCTCCACCATCGAGTCCGGAGCCCCACGAATTAATTGCCTAGCACTGTTCGTGCATCCTCCACCATCAAATCTTATTTGGAGCCCCATGAATTGATTGCCATTCGTGCATCCTCCACCATCGAGTCCTGAGCCCCATGAATTGATTGTCATTCATGCATCCTCCACCATCAAGTCCGGAGCCCCACGAATTGATTGCCTAGCGTTGTTCGTGCATCCTCCACCATCAAATATTATTCGGAGCCCCATGAATTGATTGCCATTCATGCATCCTCCACCATCAAATCTTATTCGGAGCCCCATGAATTGATTGCCATTCATGCATCCTCCACCATCGAGTTCGGAGCCCCACGAATTGATTGCCTAGCACTGTTCGTGCATCCTCCACCATCAAATCTTATTCGGAGCCCCATGAATTGATTGTCATTCATGCATCCTCCACCCTCGAGTCCGGAGCCCCATGAATTGATTGCCATTCATGCATCCTCCACCATCTTATTCGGAGCCCCATGAATTGATTGTCATTCATGCATCCTCCGTTATCATGTACGGAGCCTCCGATGAGGGGAAAATATAGTTTTTTTTGTTATTTTCCCAATCGGTTCCTTCACCAAACATGTGTATACGTATATATTATGTTATTTTTGTTTGTTTGTTTGTTGTTTTGTGTTGTGCAGAGAAAGAAGAAGGAGAGACGGGAGTCACTTATTTCAAATCGTTTTGGGTTGGGACTATTGTGATTGAGATCAATTAAATTCCCATGATGGGCAAAGGATGGCCTTCAGGGGTCATCATAGATTAATTATGGAAAAGGAATAAGACGGACGAAATCAGTGCTTTCCTCCTATCTCCGATAAAAGGTAAGTAAAGAGGGGCAACTGTCATACCCTAATTTCGTCCGGGGACCATTGTTTGATGGCTTGCAACCTTTGCTTGACCATTTCGAGGTACTTGGCACCCATTGTTGCACAATACGTGAAGTTCTATAACGTGCCAGAAGTCAAAAGAAAGCATTGTTGCACGATCCGTGAAGTTCCGTAACATGCCGGAAATCAAAAGGAAGCATTGTTACACAATCCGTGAGGTTCCGTAACATTCCGAAAGCCCAAAAAGGGATGATTACGTAATCCGTAAGGTTCCGTAACATTACGGAAGGAAAACAAGTATCGTTACAAAATTCGTAAAGTTCTGTAACGTTACGGAAAAAGAATCAGCAAAAAAAAAAAGGCAGGGGTGTATTTAGTAAATAGGGGGTGCAAATAGCAACCAAACCCACTTGGGCCTTCCAGGAAGTTCCTCCAGAAGGCACCGCCTTCTGGAGGAAGCAACCTAGCTCGCCTGGGCGAGCTGGGTGGCAAGCTTCTCCCTCTTTTCCCTATAAATAGGGGGAGGAGGGAAGAACAAAAATGTTTAACCCTCCTGGTATCAGAGGATCACTTGAAATTAGTGAGAACAATCATTTCCGTGAAGAAAATCCAATCTAAGGCGCTTCCGTAACGCGTCCGAGACGTTTCCGTGGGTGATTTCGTGAAGATTTTCCGCCGTCCTTTGTTCGTTCTTCGGTCTTCAACCGGTAAGTTCCCGAAATCGAACTTTTCAATTCATTCTATGTACCCTTTGTGGTCCCCACTTGTTTCGCGTACTGTTATTTTTATTTCATTTACTTTTCGTACCCCCTTTTGACGTACTTTAGTCATTTATTTAAGTCATTTTCTCCCCTAATCAAAAAATAAAATAAATTTCCACCGATCATTTGAATTGTAACATCTGTTAATTTCTGTTAAAATGAAATCTGACCGTTCGGTCATGCCGTAACCACGTTGGAAACCAAAAAAGAGGTAAAATAAATAATATAATAATCAAAAAATAAGTGAAACTAAGGTGAAACTAAGGCTAAAATCAACTCACAAAATCAAGCTTTGTCCGTAAAAATCACTGAAAAAACGTTTTAAGGTCCAACGCCTTAAACGGTCCTCTTTGCTTTTATCGGTTAACACGGACCGTTCAAAAGCATAAAAATCAACACATCACTTTACTGCCTTCGCGAGAACTACGTAGGTCTGATTTCCTCTTCGATGGAGGATACTTAGGAGCAAAAGCCCCGCTTTTGTCGACCTCGTGAGATGGTTAGAGGTCCAACACCTTAGCTTTCTCACCAAGTAAAATGGATCATTTTAAGGTCCAATGCCTTAAATGACCCCCTTCCGAGTAAAAAGAATCACTTGATTCGCCCCTTTTGAAAGAACTACGTAGGTCTGATTTCCTTATCACAATTGAGGAATATGTAGGAGCAAGGGAAACACCCTTGTCGACCACAAAAAGACAAAAATACAAAAAAAGCATAAAAAGACATAAAAACGTAAAAGGAAAAATAAAACAAATTGAAGTCATATTTGCACACTTGATTAAAGGTTGTCGTCCCTTGTGACGGATGTGTGGGGTGCTAATACCTTCCCCGTGCGTAAATACAACTCCCGAACCTTTCACACTTAAAGTTCATAGACCACGTCTTTTCTGGTTTTTCTGACGTTTTCCTCGAATAAACGTTGGTGGCGACTCCGCGCATTTTCCTTTCTTAAAAGACGCACCCGTGAGCCTCGCCTCGCTCACCCGCAAAAGGGTAGGTTGCGACAATGACTGAACATGATATTTATGGATTGTGATATATGACTATGTGGTTTGCATTTTAGGGTTTTCATCATCAAAAAGGGAGAGATTGTAGAAGCAAGCTTCATGATGATAAATCAAGTTGATTCAAGTAGTTTTGATGATAACAAAGATGATGACAAAAAGCCCAAGAGAATGATTTCAAGATTGAGTCAACAAGATTCAAGAATCAAGAGAAGTTTGATTTCAAGATTCAAGAGAAGATGAATTCAAGTTTCAAGAGAAGAAATCAAGAAGACTTCACAAGGGAAGTATTGAAAAGATTTTTCAAAAAACAAACTCAGCACAGTTTTGTTTTTCATAAGAGTTTTTCTCAAAATTTTCTAAGTTACCAGAGTTTTTACTCTCTGGTAATCGATTACCAGTTTCCTGTAATCGATTACCAGTAGCAAAGTTTGATTTCAAAAGCTTTTAACTGAATTTGCAACGTTCCAATTGATTTCAAAATGGTGTAATCAATTACAAGATATTGGTAATTGATTACCAGTGTATCTAAACGTTGAAATTCAAAATCAATTGTGAAGAGTCATATCCTTTCATAAAATGCTTTGTGTAATCGAATACATGGTTTTGGTAATCGATTACCAGTGACAAGTTTTGAATAAAAATCAAAAGATGTAACACTTCCAATGGTTTTCAGGTTTTTTTAAAGGTTATAACTCTTCCAATGGTTTTCTTGACCAGACATGAAGAGTCTATAAAAGCAAGACCTTGACTTGCATTTCAATAACTTTTGACAACCTTTACATACAACTTTTTGATAACCTTTTGATATCTTTCTTCTTCTTCCTTTTCCAAAGGCTTTCTAAAGTTTTTTGGTTTCCAAACCTTGTTCTTTCACAGAAAACAAAAGTGTGCTATATCTTTTCATTCTCTTCTCCCTTTGCCAAAAAGAATTCGCCAAGGATTAACCGCCTGAATTCTTTTGTGTCTCCCTTATCCCTTTTCAAGGAATTCAAAATGACACAGCCTGAGAATTCTTTTGATTCTTCCCTTTCCCTTAAACAAAAGATTTCAAAGGACTAACCGCCTGAGATATCTTTTGTTTCCCCTTCACAAAGTTTCAAAGGACTAACCGCCTAAGAACTTTGTCTTAACATATTGGAGGATACATCCTTTGTGGTACAAGTAGAGGGTACATCTACTTGGGTTGTTGTAACTGAGAACAAGAGAGGGTACATCTCTTGTGGATCAGTTCAAGTGGAGGGTACATCCACTTGGTTGTTCAAAGAGAACAAGGGAGGTTACATCCCTTGTGAATCTTTGCTTGTAAATGATTTTACAAGGTTGAAAAGAAATCTCATGGATCGCAGGTCGCTTGGGGACTGGATGTAGGCACGGGTTGTTGCCGAAGCAGTATAAAACTCTTGTTTTTGTCTTCTTCTTCCCTACACTCTTTAATTTCCGCTGTGCACTTTAATTATCGCTTTTACTTTTGGTTAAGTTTCTATTTCTGTTCTTTACTTTTTTAACATTATAGTAAAAGCCTAAGAAGGATAGTTTTTTAATTAGTAAAGGTTCATAAATAATTAATTCAACCCCCCCTTCTTAATTATTCTGAGGCCACTTGATCCAACAGATTATCCATTGCAATTGAAAGTTTGAAACTATAATCCACCATACTGAAAGCAACTCCAAGGAGGTTTATCTAAGAGAAAAATCAAACATGTTATGATTCCGAAAATAGAAGGTATGGTCAAATTCATAGAACTCAATAAACACAAAGAAAATTGACTTCAAACAAAATTACAAAAATAACTCAAGCAAAAGAAATAAAACCATACATAGATCACACTAGTTAGAACTTAGAAGGAAGAAAAGATAAATGACATTTCTCAAAGAACATATTCATGAATTGAGGTTGCTTTGAGCCTAGAATAGAAGCATACAAAGACTTCATTAGTTATACCATAATTGTGATTATGTTGAGCCTTGAATTTCCACTTAATAAAATCTTTGAAGTTGCTTAGCTATTTTAGCATTTAGGTTTGGTTCCTGCATATCTTCCATGAAAAACGTAATTCAGAACAAAACAAAATTACAAAATGTGCCAAGTAAGCATGAAATGCAAAGAACAACACCAACATAAATCATTATTGAATCACAATACAAAATACCAAATGAATGAACAAATTCTAACAAATCATAGTAAGAAAAAGAGAAAAAAAAATATTTCGACAGAAAAATAGCACAAGAGAAGTGTGAGTGACCTACATGTGGAACATAATCACATCATTCATGTCGGATCTTAGAATCCAAATATGCAACACTAACACCACCATATCAACTTCTAGGGCCCTGAATTTATGCACTACTTTTGATTTCCCCAAACACAAACCCTAGTGTAGAGACAATCCTAACCAATACTACATAAAAGGACTTTAACATTTGTTCTGGAGAAGTTTCAACATTGATTTAGAACTGATGTTGAAACGACTATCGTTGATAGTAGGCATTTTTCAACATTGATTTTAAAATCAATGTTGAAAATCATTATCTACACTAGTTCTAGCTTAAACTGATGTAGAAATTAAAAAGGATTTTATTTAAAAATAAATAGAGTTTTAGGAAACATAATGAGGCTTTTGTAATTAAATAAATAAGAATAAATAATTTATTAATTAAAATAATATTTTAAAGGTAAATAAAATAAATATATGTTCTTAAAAAATAAAAAAGATATTTTATTTATTCATTTGATAGTAAGTAATATATAATTCCTTTTTATAAAATAATAAAATAAAGAAAAATAGAATAAATAATAGGTTGAAAGTACGGCAAATTTACTGTAGAGGGACACATTTATAAACAATTTACGGATCAGGGTCCCTTTTGAAAGAAATTGCAGGGGGGGTCTATTTTTCATTTGATGTCGCCAGCTGCATCAGCGACTCCATGGATGCCGCCACTAGCTCTGGCGAGACGTGGCTGGGTGCCGCCAGCACCAAGAGCGTTACAGGCAACCCGCCATTAGCACCAGCGAGACAAGTGCTGACTGGGCAACCCGCCAGTAGCACCAGCGAGACAAGTGCTGACTGGGCATCCCGCCAATAGCACCAGCGAGACCAACGTGCACTTCTTCTCACCTTCTGCACGCCTTGATACAGCTACAGACTACTTCTTCACGCCTTGATACATCTACAGATAGGGTTCTGGCTTCACACAGCAGCTTAGGGCACTGTTTGCAAGTAAGGGTGACATGCAGCAGGCTAGGGTTCTGCTCATTTGCAGGTTAGGGTTCTGCTCATTTGCAGGCTAGGGCATGGCATGCTGAGGGTTCACATGGATACAGTTTCATATTCACATGCGCCTGTAATTATTGTAGAGAAGATCACATGCTGCATGGGTGTAAATTGGCTTTAAATAAGAGCATTTCTAAGAACAAAATTTCACACTCAAAGCAAAGGTAGTCTGAAGAGAGAAACAAAGCAGTCCAAAGAGGAGAGAAAGATAGGCAGTTTCCAGAAGTTTGCTGATTTTGCTCAAAGTTAGTGATTTATTTAAAGTAAGGATATTTTGTATTTATTTAAAAGAATGATTTTTTATTGAGTCAATTTTTTAAAGCCTTCTTTCATTTTGTTTGAAGTGTAGTAATTTTGTGAATTAGATTTTTTATTTAAAAATGATTTGCAGTAATTATTTGTAAGCCTATATTTTTATTGGTTTTAAGATGGAAATTTTTTTAAGTGTAATTCTTCCATTTATAAGCCTTCCATGTTGTGTTTGAAATTTTTTTGAAGTTGAGGAATTTTTCATAGAACAAACAAATAGATTTTTGTAATTTTATGATTGACAAAATATTTAGTTGAAGTAATAATTGTTTTTTTAGAAAAAAAAAATGAACGTGAAATTTAAGCGTATTAATTATTGTAATTAGGCGTTACAAATATTTAACTGATTCCCTTATAGTTTAAGCGTATTAATTTTGTGAATTAGATTTTTTATTTAAAAATCATTAGCAATAATTATTTGTAAGCCTATTTTTTTTATGATTTTTGTGTTTGAAATTTTTTTAAGTGTAACCCTTCCATTTATAAGCCTTCCATTTTGTGTCTGAAATATTTTTGAAGTTGAGGAATTTTTCATAGAGCAAGTAAATACATTTTTTTATTTTTATGATTGACAAAATATTTAATTGAAGTAATAATTGTTTTTTTAGAAAAAAATTTGAACATGAAGTTTAAGCGTATTAATTATTGTAATTAGGCCTTAGAAATATTTACCTGATTCTCTTATAGTTTAAGCGTACTAATTTTGTGAATTAGAATTTTTATTTAAAAATTATTAGCAGTAATTATTTGTACAATGTATCATATATTTAATAATGTAAATTTCCTAAAACAAATAATATTAACCTACAAACTACAACTAACACTATCTTATATATATATATATATATATATATATATATATATATATATATAACTCAAACAATATTAACTTATCAATTCATTTATTTAAAATTATACTATCTATATATAACATACAAAATTAAGACACTAAAAAGGCAAATTTACGTGTATTTAATATTATAATTATTTATTTACATGTAAAATGCTTAAATTTCTACAGCTAACTAATATTACAAAAACTAAAAATTTACGTGTGTCTAAAATTTACAAATATATACCTAAAGCTAATATTAACTTGTGCCTAATACTACAAAACCTAATATTACGTGTGTCTTCCTAAAGTATCATGTATGTATATATATTTATTAGGCTAAAGTATCATGCGTGTAAATATATACCTAATACTACAAAAGCTAATATCACATATATAAAATTTAAGAATATATACAACTAAATATATATACACGTAATATTTTTATACTAACTAAACAAATATATAATATTTTCATACTAAGTAACCAAATAATATTTTCAGCCAAATATTATTTTCATATATATATATATATATATATATCACACATATAATATCTAACAATACATACAATAACTAAATAAAATTTTCATTCTAACTAACCAAATAATATTTTCATAGTAACTAACCTAACATTGGTATATCTATTAATACGTAAAAAATACCAACACAATACCTACTGATACTAACTAACTTAAACTTAGAATTTTTGTTAATACTAACTAATCTACTATTTACATACTAACTAACTTAGAATATTTGTTAATACTAACTAACTTAAACTTATAATATTTATTAACAGAATATATAAATTTTATTTACTTTGAAAACACTTACCAGAAAGGAAGGGTAAGGGTAAGGGCACACACTTGAAGGAAGGAAGCACGCACCAAATTTGAACCAAGGAGCACAAAGCAAGAAGCACACAGCAAGCACAAGCACAAGCTCACACTCAAGAAGAAACAGAAAGAGAACTCAGTAAGGAGAAATGCAAGCGTAAATAATCAAGGTTCAAGCATTTTTTTTATAGCTGAAAACTTAAACCCCAACGTTCAAATTTTTAACGTTCACATGCAAGCTTTTCATAACTGCAAACCCTAAGCCTACCCATCTTTTTCAGACTGAACACTGCAACCCCTACTGCAAGCCTACCCATCTTTTTCAGACTGAACACTGCAACCCCACATGCTACAACGTGTTCCACAGGCGCCAATGGTGGGACTGCCCACGTTGGCATGTCCCACCAGTACCAATGGCGAGATGCTTAGTCAGCATGTCCCGCCAGTTTGAATGGCGGTATGGGCAGTGACTCAGACCCTGTCCCGCTGCTGTCAATGGCGGCATCGCCTTCCTCGCCATTGCCAATGGCGTTACAAGCTTCACGCTAGTAGGAATGGCGGCATCCACGTACATAACAGACCCCCCTTGCAATTTGTTTAAAAACAAACCCTGTTTGGTAAATAGTTTTTAAAAGAAGCCCCCTAGGGTAAATTTGCCTGAAAGTACCCTAGCTATAAACAGAGATATATTAGGTCAGTTTTTACATTTACAACACGTCTCTATACTCTGTCTTCCTCACAAGTCTGTTTTCCCTTCTCCCTCTCCCAAAATCCTCTCTTTTTCTGGCATACACTCAAATCTATCTCAACAAAACTACGATCTCAAACTCGTTAACAGTTGGATCATCATGAAATTTTAACATCAGCTTCGAAAATCATGTTCTCACATCCTTACCATTGGGATTTGTGAAATAATATAGGTGATGAGAGAAATGTCCCTCGCGTGGAGCTTTCTTTTTTCCACATACACTCAAATCTGTCCCAATAAAACTACAATAAAGACTCGTTAACTATTGGACCGTCGTGTCAATTTCGTACATCCCCACCATTTGGATTTACGGAATAATATGTTTGGTGAGAGAAATATTCCTCCCATGGAGACAGTGAAATGGAGGCTCCAATCCTTTCTCCTTCTCTCTAACGATTGGAAACCTAGTAGAGCAACCAAAGGAAAATCTTGAAGAATCTTAGGAAATCGTTAGAGACACCGCTATCATTGTCGGGCTACTCACGCGAGCCCGCTTAGAGATAAGGGATCAGTTTATCACAATTGGAGTTAGAATGAACATGTGTAGGGATCCTTAGAAGATCAAATCGAGGATTATTTTAGGATGCTTATTGTATTGTAATTCTTTCTTTATGATTATAATTATCAGATTGTTGTGTTTGACGAGCCAATTGATGCCCTGATGCGAATTGGTTGATAAAATTAAGTGTTCTTAGTGTTTTTTGTGTTTTTTAACCTACGATTTTGATTCCTTTGATTTTGATATGATTATGTGAAATTGTTTGAGGGGTTTTACTCCTCGTGTTGTGAGAAGAATTTTTGTATAATTCTTTTGTGTTTTGGACGATATTTACTAGAATAGCGTGATAAATTGTTATATTGGGATCATGAAATTGTGATTAAGATTGTGTGTAAATGATAAATTGAATATGTGATGAATTGTGAGATACATGTGATGCAATCCTACCCCCCAAGGGTATTGGATAGAAGAATCCAAGAGGATTGGGCTAGAACTACTAAAAAAGGCCATAGGGTTCTCATGAACCTCAAGGTAGATTTCTGAGTCCATGGGCCAAGGTTGGGTCCACTCTTCTTTGTAAATATTAGAATAGGTTTTTTTTCTTCTTTCGGTCCTTGTATTTTGGCCATTCTAGTAGTATAGGGTTTTAACCTTGTATTTCATGGCATTTTGAGTAGTCTTTGTAGTAGAGACTTTTTTTTGTATTTTATGTATTTTGTCATGAGGGTGAGCTTAGCTATTAGAGAGGTGTGTGTAGCTAAGCTCTAGCTTCTTTAGGAATCTTCTCAAGGAAGTTTCTCAAGGAGGTGAACTTAGTTATTACAGGGGTGTGTGTAGCTAAGCTCTAGCTTCTCAATGAAGTTTTCTCAAACAAGCTTCTCAAGGAAGTTTTCTCAAGAAAGCTTCTCAAGGAAGCTACCTAGTCTATAAATAAAAGCATGTGTAACACTTGTTGTAACTTTGATGAATGAAAGTCTTATGAGACACACTTCAAAGTTCCACTTCTCTTCCTCTTTTATTCCTTCAATTTCGTGCTCCCCCCTTCTCTCTTTCTTTTCCTCCATTAAAGCATCCTCTTCAAGCTTCTTATCCAAGGCATATTCTTGGTGGTGAAGCTCCTTCTTCCATGGCTCATTCCCTAGTGGATGGTGCCTCCCCTCTCCTCTTCTCCTTTGCCTTCCGCTGCATCTCCATGGTGGAAAATCACCATTGAAGGACCTCATTGAAGCTCAAAGATCCAGCCTCCATAGAAGTTTCACACGCAAGCTTCCATCAACATGTGTATTGAGATATTGCATATATTGAGTTGTGAGATATGAACTGTGCAATGACACAACTGTAAGACCCTTTAAGGACAACGAGTTAATATGCGACGAGTATTGTGATGGGATCCACTGTGGGAATGCAACGAGTTTAATCACTTTGAGGCGCAACGAGTTAAAATGATTTTGAATGCAATTGAGTAATTGTGTGTAATGCATAGTTCATAGCTAAAGTATGTGTTTGTGTCATGTATATATTAATACTGTGTGGTGTGTATATGATTCATGAGGTGTGATAACATGTTTTGGGATTATAACATTGTGATTGAGATTGAGTGTATGTGATAAATTGAGTATGTATTAAATTATAAGATACATTTGTATTGAGATATTGTGTGCATTGATTTGTGAGCTATGAATCATACAATCACATAATTGTAAGACCCTTTAAGGGCGACGAGTTAATGCACGACGAGTATTGTGATGGGATCCACTGTGGGAAGCCAACGAATTTAATCACTTTGAGGTGCAACGAGTTAAAATTATTTTGAGAACAATTGAGGAGTTGTGTGTTTTGTACTGTTCATAGATAGAGTCTACGTGCTAAAATGTTTTCTGGGTTGGACTTGAATCGGGAGGGAAAGGTCCTGACAAACTCTTCGGAGTATAGACCTTGAGGTAAATACACTCAGTTTGAATGTTCCTTGAAGCCTATGTTGATCCCATATGATTGGAGTGTTCTCGCAAAACTGAGTGATCCTGACTGGTCTTCCTATGATTTTACCTAGTGAGAGTGACCTGACTTACCAGTGTGTGGTCTGTCTTGTCATGTATTCTTATGTGCCCAACAAGATTTTTTACTAACATGGTACCACATTACATATAGGATTGAGTCTTAGTATATTTGTTGCATAACGCTTGTGTATTGATCGATATTGATTGGTTGAGTGATATTGTGTTTTGATCCTTGAGTACGTGAATGATGTGAAAATGTATGAGACGTATAGTATTGAGATGTGATGTTATGCGATAAGTGGTGGAATGACATTAGCTATGTTAAAGTAAGTTATATTTCATTTATATAATATGTATATCTATGTTGTCTCGTTTCTCTCTATTATTTAGGAATGTGATAACTCACTCCCTATGTGCTATTTGTGTTTGGATCCTATAATGATCTCGAACTTTGTGTTCGTGGGAGCAAATGGTTTGGTGGATAATTATGGAGAACCTCATGCTAGAGGACGCTAGAACATAATGCTCTGATAGGATGTGACATTGGGACATGGGGTTCTGTATTAATTGCATGAAGCTTTGAACATGTAGTTTTTATCATTTTGTTTCACATGCTAAATCTTTAGTTCATTCTTTGAAGTTTTAGACGACCTTGTTTTGAGCCAGAGATGTTTTTAATAAGTTTTATTTGGTAACATAAAATGAATATGAATCTTTTACACATGTGAATTTATTTAAGTGATTTGAATAAAATTGATTTAATTAAATTTCATATTTTTATATATTTTTCTTAAATATATGTATGTCGGAATAAAGAATTACACAAATACCAATCACTAGTACTGAAATTGAGATCATAAATAACATAAAGACATTGTCTTCCGATTGCTCAACTAATTATATCCAACAAATGTCCACCTAAAGGGAATGTGATACAGTAGTTTTAGATTCAAAATTTGGCCTTTTTGCATATTCAGTATTTACTACCTAAAAAAAATAGAATTCTGATGATACTCTAGAGTTTTCCAATTCATATCATATGCATACAATTTAAAATAATCTAACAGAATATTTTCACGGACTTTCAATACCACCTTAGCAAGAAAATGGAAAAATAAAATAAACTATGAACAAAAATAAACTAAACGAAAGTAAGCACCTTAGCAACAGCTTTGGGTGGGTATTATCCTCCTAGTCTTGTATCAACACACTGCCTAACTTTATGCTCACTGAGTTTTGGTGTAGCCTGAAACAATATACATTAATAGTTGCCATCAATTTCATCAGCCAGGATTTTAGAGTCCACAATAGGCCATAATAAAAAAAAAAGTTTAGTTTCTCCTCCTTTTGACTGGAGTGTGTGTACAGGGGCAAGGGGATTAAAGATAAGAAATAGCTTAAATTAGTACCCAAGTAACCAGACTCTTCGTCCACGCGATAGTGTATGATCAACAAGTTTCCTTCTAATCATAAGTTCAAGAAGAACAACGAGTATATATATACACGAGTATATAAAATTTTGACAAGATAGTGTCAAAAATCAGCCGATAGATTAGTTGGGATAATAATAGTAGTTTATAATAATTGAGGGTAATAATGATCAGAAGAAAGATAACATCACATGGGATTAGTTCCATTGTAATAGTTATTATAGATTATTAAAGATTAATCAGTGTAAAATTAATTGTATTTATCATTTTATATAATGTTTAAAGTAATAACTAGTACAAAACTATATGTGGGTTAGTTGTTATCAATATAAAAATTGGTTTCAATTTTGTGTTAAAATAGTAAAAAAATTTAAAAGATTATAATTAATTGAAAGTTAGACATTTAATCAATTATAAAAAATAAAAAAACCTCTTTATAAGATTTTTGGATCCGCAAAGAGACTGTTTCCGGATTCGAACCCATGACCAATAAGTCACCAAGGCACAACTTTACCGCTGCACCAGGGCTCACCCCCAGTGGATTTAATTATATAAATATAAATAAAATAAAATATAAAAATATAAGATTTTATTTATAAATTTAGTGAATTTTAAAAAATAAGGAGGTGCAAGTGCACACCCCGCCACTGGGTCCCACTTTGCACTTTTATACGGGATTCAATCAAGGGTAACAAGAACCTTAAGGAACCAGATTAGATGGCACTATGTTAACATTAATGACAAAATGAAGTCCAAAATAAAACTAGAAAAAAGAAAGAGAACTATACATTGCTTAATAAAGGAGAGAAGCAGAGGGCCTAGGATAATTAAACTTTTTAGCAGCATCTATACTTCCTTTGCTAGTAGATGCAGGGAGTCCATTGTGGTGACCAAGGCCAGATCCACTAACTCTACTACGCTTTTTATGATCACCATTTTTCACCTGATCATTATTTGATTCGCGTAGCTGCTCCAATGCTCTCACCACCTCATCCATATTTGGCCTGTATTTGGGCTCTACAGCAAGACATTGAAAAGCAAGGGTGGCTGCCCTTTGAGCTTGTGTAAGGGAATACTGGCCTTCAAGACGACTATCCATCACGCGAAAAACTCTGCGTTTGTTAGAAAGGTAAGGCTTTGCCCATTCAACAAGGCATTGCTCTCCGGATGGCCGGTTCTTGTCTATGGCGCGTCTTCCAGACAACATTTCCAAAAGAACTACTCCAAAACTATAGACATCACTCTTGGCAGTGAGGTGACCTGGTAAAAATGGAGAAAGAATCGGTTAGTTAAATAATTTGCCATAGACATCACTCTTGGCAGTCAGGAACCCGATTTGACAAACACCAGATATTGTACCTGTTGCTAGATACTCTGGTGCTGCATATCCATGGGTTCCCATGACCCTAGTAGAAACATGGCTCTTATCACCAGTTGGTCCATCTCTGGCCAGCCCAAAATCAGAAAGTTTTGCATTATAGTTCTGCAAAACATGTCAGTCAAGCAGCTTAATGACTGCATGCTAAATCCATCATGTTCAACCATATGAAGGCATGGCCAAGTTTCCAATACTTACTGTATCAAGCAGGATATTGGAAGTCTTAAAGTCGCGGTATATGACTTTAGTTTCTGTGCTATGGAGAAAAGCAAGACCCCTTGCAGCCCCAAGGGATATTTTCAATCTCAAAGTCCAAGAAAGCTGCTGAAAATGAGATCCTCCTGCATTAATTAATAATGATGATTTCATTCAACATTAGTATAGGAACTTTGGGGGATCAAGCAAATGTTACAATCTCTTTTCAATTACACAATTAATTGATTCAACAATATATTGAAATCAGGAAATGTAATGAAATTAGCAAACAACTCCTAAGATTGTTTTTCAATTACACAATTAATTGATTCAACAATATATTGAAATATTCATAAAAACTAGATGGTACTGACTTCTGAACAGATGATTCTCCACACTTCCTTTGGGCATATACTCATAAACTAGAAGCCGGTGCTGATCCTCTAAGCAGTAGCCTATCAACTTGACAAGATTAGGATGCTGCAGTTGCCCAAGATAGTTGATTTCAGCCTGCAAGTTACAATATAAAACAAGAAGAAAATTAACCACTAAGCTATCAGTTATGGACATCTGCTGAACTTTAACATCCTAATCTAGTCATCCAAAAAGTGCTCTTTTTAACTTGCATGATTAGCTTTTTAACTTGCATGATTAGGACAGTAATGCCAATTAAATCAAAGTTAACAAATATAGAGTTTAACAGAAATCCCTGAAACAGGATCAGAATTACCAATTGAATGAGTATCCAAAATAGCATTGAGCTCCCTATAATCTTGCTAATACACTTCAAATGAGGGAACTGAATGAGTATCCAGAAAAGGAATTGATACTTACCAACCATTCCTTGTGACCCTGGAAACTCTCTTGATTAAGTTTCTTCACAGCAACAACCATGCCTGTTCCGGCTCTGGTAACAGCGAGCGAATGTTCATCAATCCAGCCCTTGAAAACTGAACCAAATCCACCCTCTCCTAAGACACTGTCTGGGCAGAAATTTTTTGTGGCCATTTTTAGCTCATTGTAGCTGTAGCTTTTCAAATTCGAAGATTGTAAGATCTCGCCCTCACTCCGAGGGGTCATGGGGATGGAGGCTGATGAGTTCCTGCTATTCGAGTGGATATCGTAGCCATCTCTGCTGACGCTTCTAGAAGTGAACCCTTCAAAAATACCAAAAGAATTTCACAAAAATCAATCACCATAGTGCCTTAAAACAAACAAAATAAACAAGTTCATCATCACTAACTTCCAAATTTACAAGGAATTCACTAAAGCCACAAATTATCCCTACTGTGCTAAGTATATTTTCTCTCAAATTCAAATTACATTTTTTTTCCACCAGGAATTACTGAAGGGTCTTCTCAAAGGGGTTTAAAAAAAATTAAAACTTTACACTAAGGCCCAAATCTAGAATTTAGGCATTCAATGAACATCCAAGACGAAACTCAACTATGAAGAAACACAGATCACACCATAAGATAATACATAGCATCCTTAAATTGCATGGATCTCAAAGATGTCATAGACTAGCATACGTGTCTAGGCAGCACAAATCTTCATAAAGTTAACAAATTTAAGTTGTGTGATAACCAACCCCAATATTCACTCTAACTCCAAAAAGTAAATCTTGACAAGTAAATTAACTCATTCAGATATTAGGAGTAAACAAAATGATGTAACATGCAAATCAAGAAGTTCCTTACCTGTATTGGAAGGACTAACAGACTTAATCCTACTGCTCCAACAAGCACCCATCAACAAAAATCTCCCCTATACTTAAAAGTTTCTGGTTATATCTTTCAGATGCAACCAAGCAAACAAACAAACTCAAAAAAATCTAAAGAATAAGCCAAAGTTTGCAGCCCCAAATGCAAATGCAAAAGCAAATATCCAAACAGGAGAAAGATAACAGCACACTAGGCTTTTTGGCTGATGCTAGTGATTGTACACTGTGTAACTGAGATTTCAGAAACTTTTCAACTTAAAATGATTCTGGTTAGGAATAGAAGAATCATAAAGCAAAAAGTACAAGAAAAAAAAAGTGGAACTTCGTTCACTTTGTTAATGGAGCCACTTGACTATTCAGAGAATTAGTTCATTGACTTTACTTTTCCAGCTACTTTGTCTTCTTGTGCTGACACCCAAAGGCAAACGAACACGAGAATTTATTGGCTAATTTATTCCTCACACAAAGAAAAATGATGGGGTAGGTGAAAATTAAATGCTGATATCAAACTTCACTTCTGATTTTATTAATCAATGATAGGTTTGAACCTTCATTATGGAAGCCAACCCAGTGATAATCCATTTCTTCTTAATCGTAGATGATTGATGTCATGCTATGTTCTATGATCACGGTCTTTCTTATTACCAACTTGTCACGCATAGGATTCATTTGGTAGGGTTCATCAATTTGACCATGTGGCCTAATGTTTAGTACAATTTTAAGTCATGTGATTGGGTATTTTTTTCTTATTGAAATGTTAAAACCGAGAGATACTTCAGTACTATTGGTAGGGTGTTAATGGTATATTAGAACTAACAGCAGATACACATCTTTAGATTAATTTACAGGCTCAAATCGCAAATAATTTCAGTTGACTTAATGACACTAAAGAAATAGATTGGAGTGAACGTACATTCAAATGTG
The DNA here is from genome assembly GCF_000004515.6 of Glycine max. NCBI lineage: Eukaryota > Viridiplantae > Streptophyta > Magnoliopsida > Fabales > Fabaceae > Glycine > Glycine max. Next base: position 11,937,819 of record NC_016090.4, read on the forward strand.
TAATAACTGTAAAACAAATACACACTTATGTGGTTAAATTGATTCTAAAGGCTACTCAAAGCTGCAAATAAAGTTGACTTTAAAAAGAAAAAATGAAAATTTGGATATAGTCACATAGATGACTCTGAATCTGGGCAAATATTTCTGTAATTAGATATTAATGTAGTTGACTACAGCTGGTCATAACGAATCGTACGACAAATTGCAAATAGTCATATGGATGATGCAAAATTAAGGTTGATTAAAAGGGTATTACAGGAAAAAATTGATAAGCCGGGTATTAGAGGAAATTACCTTCTGTAACGTAATATTCTATTCATCAAATGTTACAACGAGCAATTTGATTTTTTTTTTCATTAAATACATCTTTTTTCTCCTTTTTTTTTTCTCGATCTACGTTATTTTGCAATTTTAATTCTCAATATATATTATTTAAAACTTTCTCTCTCCTTTTTATTTTTTTTAATTTAAAATATTATAAAATATAAATATTATATTATATAATTTTTTAATTGGTTTTAAAATTACTTATTTATTAAATTGAATTTTATAATTTAATTTTTAATTTTTTTAAAGAAAATTATATTATTAAATATAATTATTTTTGTTTTATTATTTAATTTACTTAACATATTTTTTAAGTGAATATTTTTATTTAAAATCTGAATTTTCTAATATAATTATATTACTAACTATAATTAGTTTGTTTATGTCATTAGATTTAATTAAAAAATGAGAAGACTTTTAGTTTAACAACTTATTTATAGAAGAACATTATATTTCATGATCAATAAAATACTTAAACAATTACACTTGGATAAGAAAAAATTTAAGATGAAGATATGTTAGGATTTTGTTATGACCATGTTGCCGGCAAATTTCACATCTTTTACTACTTTTTCCGTTGATTTTCTTCTTCGTCCATCTTGCGAGTTGAAACGGAACGACCCTCTATCGTCCTCTTTCTCATTGGATCAGGACGCCACTAATCTCGTTCATATTCTTATCACATTGATTCGGGTGACAGCAGAAAATAACTGCTAATTAAATATCTTTAAAAATATTTTCAATGTATTTTTATTATAAAAAATAGCTCATATTTAACCATTATTAGTATCTTTTGAATATTTTAATCTTGTATGTGAAAGTCATAAATAATAAAAATATCAATTCTTATCACGTAAGTCAAAAATAATTGCTAAATAAATATTTTTAAAGATATTTTCAATAAATTTTTATTTAAAGATATTTTCAATAAATATTTTTAAAGATATTTTCAATATAGTAGTTACTACTCTTTGAAATTTTATGTCTATTGTATAAGATAAATGTATCAATTATTTTTTTACTATGCTTTTTAGTTTATTTTAATACTACTAACTAATTTTCTTATTTTTTTAATTAACAAACATAACAAAAAAAAATATCAATAGCACATAAGTTTAACTACAAAAGTACATACAAAGTAACTAAAAATTTGTACTCTAATTTTATCCCATTTTTTTATTTTTCTTTATCTGTATATTTTTTCTTTAGAAAAATAAAATTATAAAATTTAATTTAATAAATAAGTAATTTTAAAACCAATTAAAAAATTATATAATATAATATTTATATTTTATAATATTTTAAATTAAAAAAACAAAAAGGAGAGAGAAAGTTTCAAGTGATGGATATTGTGAATTAAATTGAAAAGTAATGTAAATTGAAAAAAATAGGAGAGAGAAGGTGTATTTATGGGGAAAAAAATTGAAAAATTTTCTATTATTATTATTATTATGAAATCATAAATTTATTAGGCATAAGATTTAAAAAATCATTATAACAGTTTACAATTTTAATTATATTTTGATTAATTATTATTATGTTATATTATATTATATTATATTATATATAATTTTGGAGGTTGAATGTGTCGGTTCATTTGAAAAATGGTCAAACCATGTCAAACGAGAAATTGAAACCTTCCGACGCACAAAACAATATGAAGAAAGGGTCAAATAATTTTCAATTATCCTCAAGCATACAGTAGACAGAATTTGATTTCAGCACTTGAGTCTATCTTGTCTAAGGTCTGAAATTTGATTTCAGGGTTAGGTATGAAATGATAACCGAAGGTATAATTTATCTCGACCAAAAAAACTAAAATTATAAGGTCTATTCTTGTCACATTGATTCGGGTGATAGCAAAAAATAACTGCTAATTAAATATCTTTAAAAATATTTTTAATATATTTTTATTATAAAACATAACTCATATTTAGCCATTATTAGTATCTTTTGGATATTTTAATCTTATATGTGAAAGTCATAAATAATAAAAATATCAATTCTTATCACTTAAGTCAAAAATAACTGCTAAATAAATATTTTTAAAGATATTTTCAATATATTTTTATTTAAAGATATTTTCAATAAATATTTTTAAAGATATTTTAAATATAGCAGTTACTACTCTTTGAAATTTTATGTTTATTGTATAAGATAAATGTATCAATTATTTTTTTACTATGTTTTTTAGTTTATTTTAATACTACTAACTAATTTTCTTATTTTTTTAATTGACAAACATAACAAAAAAAAAAATATCAATAGCACATAAGTTTAACTACAAAAGTACATACAAAATAACTAAAAATTTGTACTCTAATTTTATTCAATTTTTTTATTTTTCTTTATCTGTATATTTTTTCTTTAAAAAAATAAAATTATAAAATTTAATTTAATAAATAATTAATTTTAAAACCAATTAAAAAAATTATATAATATAATATTTATATTTTATAATATTTTAAATTAAAAAAAATAAAAAGGAGAGAGAAAGTTCCAAGTGATGGATATTGTGAATTAAATTGAAAAGTAATGTAAATTGGAAAAAATAGGAGAGAGAAGGTGTATTTATGGGGAAAAATTGAACAATTTTCTATTATTATTATTATTATGAAATCATAAATTTATTAGGCATAAGATTTAAAAAATCATTATAACAGTTTACAATTTTAATTATATTTTGATTAACTATTATTATGTTATATTATATTATATTATATATAATTTTGGAGGTTGAATGTGTCGGTTCATTTGAAAAAGCGTCAAACCATGTCAAACGAGAAATTGAAACCTTCCGACGCACAAAACAATATGAAAAAGGGTCAAATAATTTTCAATTATCCTCAAGCATACAGTAAACAGAATTTGATTTCAGCACTTGAGTCTCTCTTGTCTAAGGTCTGAAATTTGATTTCAGGGTTAGGTATGAAATGATAACCGAAGGTATAATTTATCTCGACCAAAAAAACTAAAATTATAAGGTCTGTCGTTTCACTCCTTTTCATGCAGATGGTAGGAAGAATGCTACCAAAAATACCAAATGGAGTCCTTTTTACAATTTTTTTTTATCAAAATGAGTCTGTTTTATAGTTATTTATCACATGAGTCTCTTTTTTTACTACAACGCATTACTCGTTAAGGCGTTTTCCACGAAAAAACTTGACACATGGCGTGACATGACTAGGTGATAGGGGAGGTGGGGCAGGGGGAGGAAGTTGTGGTCTGCCAGGCGCACGACCACTAATGGTGGGCAACCTGACACTTCCTTCTTCCCTATAAAACCCATCTTCCTCCGTTTCATTTTCACTACGAAATCATTGAAGTGAGCTCGGTTGAATCTGACTTCTTGCTGTAATATGTATCATTGTTGAAGCGCTTTATACCGGTTAGAAATTTTGCTCAAAACTAGTAAATATTTTTTATCTTCGATATATTATAACATTATTTAATATTTATTCTGTTGATGATAATAATGATTATATTTTATAGGTGCATAAACAAATTGACACGGACTATAAAATGAAATAGTAATTTTGTTTATATTTTTTGTGTAATAAATAGCAATTTTTTGTAACTTAATAATTTAATTTTTGGTTATAATTATGTTATATTTGTTTGTTGATGACAATAATTATTTATTGTAGTAGTTTTTATGTCCACCACATTATTATTATTTTTATTAGTTAAGCTCATAATTATTGATGTTGTTGGTATATTTTTTTAATAGCCAAAATTTACATAGACGTTAAAAATAAATGCTGATTGTTTTGCATCATGAGTGAGCGAAGTAGGAAATTGTTGTGACAATAATTTAATTTATTTTGAGTAATTTGTTGATGTTAATTTATTTTAGGTTAATAATTTATGTTATGTTAATATATTTTTTATATTATTGTTTGTTGACGATATTAATTATTTATTATAGGTATATTTTTGAAAAATGAGTTCAATTATTACACTCGTCTATTTAAATGGTAAGATGTACGAAACTGATGATGGTATCACATTTGAAGGCCCTAAAAAAGCTATTCAAATAAAGTGTGGTATTAGTTTTGAGAGTTTAAAAAAAAGGATACACGACAAGGTAAAATTACAAAAACATGAAAGTATATCTACTATCACTTGTAGATTTTTAGTTGCAGGTAAATATATTGCACTGCAAATTTGTGACAATGAAGATGTTGAAACAATGATTGAAAGTTTTGAACAACAACAAGAAATGTCTGTCATAGAATTATGTGTTGAAGTTGATGTTGTGGGTGCTTCTGCAATTAATTTCACAAATTCATTGTTATCATGCGGAAATAATATGTCTCACAATGAATCGGGTAGTGCAAGAGTTGGAACAAATTCAGAAGAAGATTTTGATGATGATGATGATTATTTAATATATAATTCATACGTTGAGGACTCATTAGATGAGGATGAGGATATTGATGAAATATCTGACACAAATGAAGCTGCCCGTTTGATCGAACCACTTACAGTTGTGCAATCAGGAGAAGGTATATTTATTGTTATATATAAATAAATATTATAATATTTAAATAATTCGCTACCCTTGAATTTTAAATTTTTGGTATATTATTTTTGTAGGTAGAAGTCAGACTCCATTCTAGGATTCTGCTTCTCACTATAGTAATATTAATTGGAGTCATCCTGACCAAGAAGAAATTTGCGGTTTAGATATGGGATCAAATTTTATTAGACAAAATTAATTTAGTTAGTTACTAGAAGTTATTTGAGTAAATTAGTTGGTTACTCAAGTTATAGTTACTATAAGTTATTTGAGTAAGTTAGTGTTGGTTATTCAAGTTAGTTATTTTCTATCTTTGTATAAATATATCAACTTTGTAATACTTTGATTAATGAATGAATTGAATGAATCCTAAAACTACTTTTCATCTATCTTCCATTTCTTTCATTCCTAACATGTTTCATTCCTAATATGGTATCAGGAGTTTTTGCTTCCGTGTCTCTTGCTTCCTATTAAAGTTATTTGTGGTTCTGCCCGGTGGTGTGGATAGTGTTGTTAGGCTTCGCTTTGTGGCGCCGAGCCCTAACTCGAGGGGGCGTGTTGCGAGTCCCACATCGAGTGGTTCATGAGGATGATTCAGTTCTTATATAACTGGGTAGGCCACCCCCTTATGAATCATTTTTTTAAGGGGACCTTTCGGATGCCTGATTGGTTTTTTTTTCTCTCATGGCCATGGATGCCATTGATGATTTAGTTCTTATAAAACTGGGTAGGCTACCCCCTTATGCATCGTTTTTTTAAGGGGACCTTTCAGATGCCTGGTTGGTTCTTTTTTTTCTCTCATGGCCATGGATGTCATTGATAATTAAGTTCTTATATAACTGGGTAGTCCACCCCCTTATGAATCATTTTTTTAAGGGGACCTTTCGGATGTCTGGTTGGTTCTTTTTTTCTCTCATGGCCATGGCTGCCATTGATGATTTTAACCCCTTCATTCTTCATTCTTCTGACAATGTTGGCATTGCCTTAGTTTCTCATCCTTTCATCATGTTCTCGGCAAAGGCTTAGTTGTTGATGTGGTGTTATGGATGAATTGGCGTGGAGCGGTTGCGGTGCTCGTTTATGCCACCGCATTGTGGTACCTCTTCGAGCGTGTCAGTTACAATTTCTTGTCCTTCATCACCAAAGTTTTTGCCAACAAGCTTTGATGCTTGCTTTGGACTCTTGAAATCCGTCGAAGTTGGTCGAAGATTTCTCGAAGTTTTTATTTTGACCAATGTATTTCCGACATGTTTCGCTATATTTCATGTTTTCAGATTTTTTTTTCTTTTCTTTTCTCTTTCTTCTTTAATGTTAATGTATTATATTCTCCAAGCTAGAAGTGTTTTCAACACATTCCAGCTTGCGGGGGGATATTAGACATAAAATTAATTTAGTTAGTTACTAGAATTTATTTGAGTAAATTAGTTGGTTACTCAAGTTATAGTTACTAGAAGTTATTTGAGTAAGTTAGTGTTGGTTATTCAAGTTAGTTATTTTCTATCTTTGTATAAATATATCAACTTTGTAATACTTTGATTAATGAATGAATTGAATGAATCCTAAAACTACTTTTCATCTATCTTCCATTTCTTTCATTCCTAATATGTTTCATTCCTAATAAATTTTAATATGGGTCAAGAATTATATGTTGGTATGGAATTTGATACCAAAAGCGCAGTAAAAAATGCATTACAACAATATGTAATGAAAGTGCACCAAAGTTTCAAAGTTGTTGAATCTAAATCGCAGAAATATGTCGTTTGTTGTGGAAATAGAAGCGATGACATCCCATGCCCTTTTTATATGAGGGCAATTTTATCTAAAAAAACTTATACATGGAAAGTTACGCAATGGGGAGGACCACACAATTGCTTGAATATGAGTATAACTCAAGACCATGATAAATTGGATTATGATTTGATTGCCACTTGTGTACTAGGTATGATTATAAATTTTCATTCTTATTTATCCTTTTTTTGTGTTTGTTGGTGTACAATAATTTTTCGTACTTATTTTTATAGGGATGATCAAAGAAGATTCGTCACTCAAGATTTCTTTGATTCAAGAGAGGATCAATGGAATGTTTAATTACAACATTTCTTACAGGAAAGCATGGAAGGCGAAGCAAAACGAAATAACAATTGAATATGGCGACTGGGATGAGTCTTATGCCGCTCTTCCGTCATGGCTGAAACACATGCAAAATCATTCGCCAGGATCGTATTATCAAATTTGTGATGATGATTTTCTTGTTGGCAATACTGTCAGTCGTGAACACCGGCAGTTCCATCGAGTCTTTTGGACCTTCAGTCAATGCAAAGAGGCTTTTAAATATTGCAAACCAATCATACAAGTTGATGGTACATTCATGTATGGGAAGTATCACGGGACGCTATTAATTGCAACAACACAAGATGGAAATTGTCATGTTCTTCTGCTTGCATTCGTTGTGGTTAAGGGAGAAACATTAATAGCGTGGTCATGGTTTTTGGCACACTTACGTGAACATGTGACAGATAAAGATGGTATATGTCTCATTTCTGATCGTCATGCAAGTATAAAGTCAATTGTTGCGAATGAAGCACTTGGGTGGCAACCTCCTCATGCGTATCATGTGTATTGCGTGCGCCACATTGCAAGCAATTTTAATCACAAGTTTTAGAATGGGAAACAAAAAGAAATGTTAAAAAAATTAGGTAACATTTCTTATCTAACATATATTATTTCATATATAACATATGTTATTTTTTATGCAAATTTGATTAATGTGGATAATTAATTATGTGCAGGATACACCCCGTGTAAGCATATTTTTGATAGAAATTTTGATAAATTTTGTGAGCTAAGTCCCCAAGTAAAAGCATGGATTGGGAAGATCTCAAAAGAAAAATAGACAATGGCATAATGCAAAGAAGGCCGTAGATACGGTCATATAACAGCCAATCTATCGGAATGTGTAAATAAAGTTTTTAAGGGATGTCGCAATGTACCAATAACTGCCTTTGTGAAGTCAACATACAGTAGGTGTTGAAAGTATTTTGTTGATCGCGGTCGTCAAGCACAAAGGGAAATACACAATGGTCAAATATATTGCTCACACGTCATGAAAAAACTTCGGGAAAATCAAGAAAAGGTTTGTTCTCACATTGTTCGGATATATGATATTCAGATAACAATATTTGAGGTTGAGGAGGCTTTCGACCCTATGACTCAACGAGGTGGACATAAATGGGTAGTTAACTTGAATGAGCGTTACTGTCAATGTGGACAATTTACTACTTACCACTATCCGTGCTCTCATATCATTGCTGCGTGCAGTACTGTTAGCATCAACTTCTATCAATATATAGATGTTGTGTACACAAATGACTACATCTTACGTGCTTACTCCGCACAATGGTGGCCTTATGGGAATGACGATGCGATTGTCCCATCTGATGAGCCGTGGACACTTGTGCCTAATCCAAGTTTTATTCGTGACAAAAAAGGAAGGCCAAGATCAACACGGTTAAGAAATGAAATGGATTGGAGGGAGTCATCGCAAAGTCGATACAAGTGTGGGAGATGTGGGACAGTAGGACACAACCGGCGTAATTGTCCATTGCAATCTCAACAAGGCAGTTGTTGATGTCATTTATTAGATCATCTGATAATGAAATGTTTACTTCATTTTTTGTTATTCTTAAACACATTTATGTGTCAGTGACATTATCGTTATTTATTTTAAAAGCATTGCACAATAAGATTGAAACGTTAAAGTGACAATAATATAAAATTAACATGGAAACAACCATACAAAGTACATGACAATGTTAAAACATGGAAAAAAACAATACAAAGTACATGAAAATGTTAAAACATGCGAATAAAATGTAAACCCATTATTAATCAATCATCACTATGTCTGTGATGTCGCGACGAAGTCCCACATGGCCGGTCCCAATTCCTAGCTGCCTTATCAGGATTTCTTCTTCTAGATTCACCCTTTCATCCGCTTTGTCAGCCTCGGCAGAGAAATCATGACGTAAATCGACCCCTAATAAGTCATCCATGTGGGTATATTTCCAGGTACATTCCACGGACCACCAAGTGGGGCATTTGGGGTCAATAGTTCATTATTTTGGGTAAATGAAGGAGTTCCCCCTAAAGGAGGAGAGGACCCAAATATGCATGTCATACTGTACCCTGGTTGAAAATTATGTGGGTATGAATACATCAGCGCCATCTGCGACGGTTCTTGGGTGAATGCCGGCGGTGTGTAATACATTCCATGTTGTCGTTCTGGCATCGGAGGCAAACTGTATGGTGCTGCATCAGCAGTTTGTCGACGTCGCACTAAGCCTCGAGTCTCCACACTTCGCTGTAGTATATTAAACTGTTGATGTTCAAATTGTGGCTGAGAAGGGGGAGCATCTTCATGTGCCTCAAGTATCCTATCCTCTTCGTCAGAAAAAAGAGTGATCTTCTTGATACATGGCAGTAAATCGTCAAAAGTACAAACCCTTCTCCCAACAGGCGACACCATAAAATGTAGTGTTTCGGCGATTTCACCCTGCATATAAAATAATGGAATAGTAATTAAAATAATCTGCAATAAGCACAACATTCTTTTCTAAATTATAATGAACAATGTATACCAATAGTCCTCTTCTTGCATGTTTTGGGTCGACATAAACTTTTGTTTTACGCCTATACCACCTCATATATTTAGAGTTCAGACTAAGGGTCCATGTTTGTGGCGGTGTTTGCTCTACTCTCCTTTCATAGCGACTATTCCATTCATTAAGCGCGGGTTGCATTAGTCGCAACCAATTTCTTCCTTCTTTTCCCTTTAATGTCAAGTCATGTATGTTGTTGGGTTGCATTACTGGGCCCGGAATAGGTTGTTGCATTCCAAATTGTCTCATGACTCTATCCGGCTGGTGCCATTCCACTTTTTGAAAACAAATAAGTGGTACAATACATGTCCATAATATAGACCCAATAAAACAAACTTGGCTCAAATTCATTTCCACATGTCCAAAATAAGGGACCCAGACAAACTGCATATAAAAGTTAAATTTAATAAATTAATTAACAATTACAACATCATTTAATAAACAAACGTCAAAAATGTTACCTCGTCGCGTTTCATGTCATCTAATTTACGACGAAAATCAAGTAAATTGTCATTGCCTATGTGATGAAATTCACCTCCCAACCATCTTCACAAAAATTAAATAACAACATAAAATGTTACATAGAATAATGATTAACATCAACCAAGCATATTTATTAATAATCAATTCAAAATAGTAAAGGAAAGTATACCTGTAGGCAAGTGGTGCATTTTGTTGTTGTGGAGGAATAAACGATGGGGCTAACGTTGGGCATCGTTCTCATGCCCATAATTGAATCAAGAGAGTGAAACCGCCTATTGATTTAACATTATAGTCTGTTGCAATGCACATCTCTCTATAAAAGTTACCCAAAAGAGCAGCTCCCCATGTATAAGTGTTGCACTCTCTAAGGTCTCTTAAAAATTGCAAATATCTCATTGGCACCCTTTTGCTGCTTTTGTCAACAAACATCACCCCTCCTATGAATCTTAAGATCCAAGAACGAGCAAATCTTTCAAGCCCTTGTTGGTTGCTTGTAAAATCATGAATATTTGCAAATTGAGAAGCCAGCCAACTCAATAAAAGTAAGTTCCCATCAACTGCATCATCGTCAGGCATGACACCCAATAATTCATGACACAACTCAAACTAGTCAATATTTGTATTACCAGTTAAAGGTCTTCCATCCACAGAAATACCAAGTAGCACAGAAACATCTTGAAGTGTAATAGTTGCCTCCCCACACTTCAAATGAAATGTATGTGTTTCTGGCCTCCACCTTTCAATAAAAGCATTAACTAATGCTCCATTTACTTTCAACTACGCCAATTTCATTATCGAGTACAAACCCGAAACTTGTAATAGAGGAATAATTTCGTTGGGCGGTGCTTCTCTATGATTGTACAGTGGTGTAGCTCGTCGGATTTTTGACATCCTTTCATTAGCACCATTCAAAATATGTTGTGATATATGATTTTTTTGCATCCACAATAAATCATCCTCTAATGGTCCAGATGTGACATCATAATGATTAGAAGATGACGAACTTGCCATATTAAAACCCCTGTATAGAAAGAAAAAAATTAATAATCACACATATCATAAATAATAAATAAAAAATAATGATATATTTAAATACATTTTACTAATGATTTTAATATAAAAAAAACGATATCCATAAATACTCAAATAATTAAAAACATTAACACCATTAAATGTATATAAAAAAACACATAAATTCAAGTTATCCATATAAATAAATATTAACAATAATAATTTCATTAAAAGCGACAATAAAAATATATCCAATATATTTTTAAAAATACTAATATAATAAAACAAAAACTATAAAAATCACAAATAAAAAATTATAATAATATTATCATTAAAAATATTAAAAAAATACAGACACAAATCATACATATTAAAAAATTATTTTAACATTAACCACAATATTAACTATTTAAATGACAAATCATAAATAACACAAATCATAATATATCATTAAATATTAATAAAAATAATAATATAATATTTAAATGACAAATGACAAATAACAATATTATTATCTATAATTATCTTCAACAACAATTAACAATATTATATTATTATAAAATACAAAATAAATCTAACACACTATAAAAGTAACAATAATTACCTCTACAAACAAATCCACTAAAAAAATAAAAGTAAAATTCTTTAGTACATAAATGAACAATCGTAAAAAATAAACAATTTGTTACATAATTAATAAAAAATAACTAAAATGATAAACAAATTAAACTAACAGGAAAAATATATAAGGATAAAGAAAATGAACTTGTTGATAGTGAATACAATTTTGTTGTACACAAAATGCCGACCTGCAAAAAAGAAAACATACAAATAGTAAAATATAACAATTTATAGAAAATAAATAAATTTCAAACAATAAAAAAAATTACAAACCAAGTGAGAAAAGGAGGCACTGGTGGGGGGAAGGGGGAACCAACAACGCAATGGAGTGGTTGGGGGGGGGGGGGGACAAGGCTGGGGGAAGGTGGGGAACAAGTGGGCTGGGGGGGGGGGGGACCGCAGGCTGCCTTTTTTAGGCAGCTGGATGCGCCTGGGTCCCCAGCGCGACCAGTCGCGCCTGCAACAAGAGCACGTCCTAAGGCGCCAGCTCCTAGGGCGTGGACCGAGGGCCCACATCAGCAGCGTGAACCGAGGCGCCCTCGTCAGCAATGCGTCCAGTCCTGCAGCGCATCCAATCCTGTCCCACCGGCAGTCACGTCACACCACGTGTCAAGTTTTCGTGGAAAGCGCCTTAACAAGTAACGCGTTGTAGTAAAAAAAGAGACCCATGTGGTAAATAACTATAAAACAGACCCATTTTGGTAAAAAATTTGTAAAAAGGACCCCATTTGGTATTTTTGCCGAAGAATGCTTTACTTTTTCACATCACATGTATCTTTTGTCTTCTTAAAAAATAATGGTCATTAAATTGATGTTTTGTTTTACTAAAATAGATTAAAAATAAAAACTAATTATTACAATGATTTGATCAAAAAAATCTATATCCTATTTATAAAAGAGAAGTATAGGAAAATTACTGGTGTGTCCCTGCTTAGAAAATTGCCACGTGTCCCTTTTGTTGGGTTTATTGTCATTTTGTTGGCCTTTTGGTTTCTGCTTGAGCTTCTACACGTGTGTGGTTTACGTGTTTGTTTTTTTCATCAAAAAGCAATTGTTGTGCCATGTGTCTGATGGCTAAGCTAGCTTGCACACTCTTTGATTGGGCACGTGGCTTAGGTGTTTTGTGGAATCCCGTTGGTTGTTGTTGTGTCATTTTCGTTTGTTTCATTTTCAAGTTTGAAAGCAAAATTGGATTTGAAGGTGTGAGGTTGTGCCTTGGTCGTTTCTTTTCTAACTTTTATGTTGTGCATGACTGTGATTTTTCTTTTTGTTTTGCAGTTTGGTTTTGTTCTGTTGTTCGGCTTGGCTGTGAGAAGAAAAGGTAATGTTTTTTTGTTTAATGTCTTTGCGTTTGGTTTGTTTTCAGTTTGTGTGTGTGTTACCTTTTCCGGGTGATTTTAGAACTCTTTTTCGGTGTTTTTCTTCTTTTGTGCTTTGTTTTCTAACTTTTATATTGTGCATGGCTGTGATTTTATAGTGTTTCTTTTGTTGAGAAGTTTGTTTTGGAGTTTGCTTTTGCTTCGTTGCTGGGCTTGACTGTGAAAAGAAAAGGTAATGTTTATGTTGTGCATGTCTGTTTTAGCTTTCATTTTTTGTTTTTTAATGAGTTACATTTGTTTTACAGTTTGCCTTTTGCTGGGTTTATTGTCATTTTGTTGTCCTTTTGGTTTCTTCTTCAGCTACAACCCGTGTGTGGTTTACGTGTTTGTTTTTTCCTCAAAAAGCAATTGTTGTGCCATGTGTCTAATGGCTAAGCTAGCTTGCACTGTTTGGTTGGGCATGTGGTTTGGGTGTTTTGTAGAATGTCGTTGGCCGTTGTTGTGTCATTTTCGTTTGTTTCATTTTCAAGTTTGAGAGAAAAATTGTTTCTTTGCTTGCTTCTGGATTTCAAGGTGTGAAGTTGTGCCTTGGTCGTTTGTTTTCTAACTTTTATGTTGTGCATGGTTGTGATTTTCCTTTTTGTTTTCTAGTTTGGTTTAGCTCTGTTGTTCGGTTGGCTATGAGAAGAAAAGGTAATGTTTTTTTGTTGAATGTCTTTGTATTCGGTTTGTTTTCAATTTGTATGAGTGTTACCTTTTTCGGGTGATTTTAGAACTCTTTTTCGGTGTTTTTCTAACTCTGGTGCTTTGTTTTCTAACTTTTCTATTGTGCATGGCTGTGATTTTACAGTTTTTCTTTGGTTGAGAAGTTTGTTTTGCAGTTTGGTTTTGCTGCGTTGCTGGGCTTGATTGTGAGAAGAAAAGGTAATGTTTATGTTGTGCATTCTTTGGTTGAGAAGTTTGTTTTACAGTTTGCCTTTGTTCGGTTCTTACTTTTGAGTGTGAGAAATCAAAATGATACTTTTGTACCCATGTTTGGGTTTGGCTGAGAGAAGTTGAGCCTTAACTTGAGGATGGTTGTTTTTTGTATGGTTTCTTAAGTTTGGTGTTAATGCATTCTTATATGTTTGTCGCCTCTTTTGTTAACTCTGTTTACTCACATGGTCAGGTGTTTATTTTTACTGATTCATATGCAGTTTGTTGTGGTCTTATATGTGTTTTGTGAGTTTTCTTCTTTGTTTTTTTTGTCACAGGTTGTTAACTTTGGTTTCCAGTGGTTGAGGTGGTAATTTAATTTTTTCCCCGTTTGACTATATGCTTGGTTTTTAACTGATGTTCTGATTTTCTTGGTTTTGTTGTTCAGGCTTTGTGATTATAAAGTTATGGCACGAGTTCCTGATAAAATTAAGTTGATAGATGGATCAAGGGAAGCTCTTAAGCTTTCTATAAGGATCACTGATCTTTGGTTCATTGGGATTCCTGAAAAGTCTGAACAAGCCGAAATGGTGGTTGTTGATTCTGATGTATGTTTTTGGCATTTTTTTTTATTATATATCATATTATTGACCATTCAATCGGATATTTATATACTTTCCATATTATAGGGAGATGAAATCCATGTTGTTTGCAAACAAGATCAGCTAAAGCCTCGCAAGGCTGATTTGAAGGAAAATTTGACTTATGTGATGCATAATTTTAAAGTTATGAAGAATGATGAGAAATTCAGAGTTTGTGATCATGAATATAAATTATGTTTTACTGGAGTTACTGTTGTTAGGCAATCTGATATGGAACACTTACCTTTTAGGAAATTCAGATTTGTTGATTTTTCCAATGTCATTGCTGGTCATTTTCAAACTAGACTCCTGGTTGGTAAGATCGTCGTTTGCAATTTGTGGATTGATTTTGATTGAGGTGCTTATGGCTTTTCAAATAAGATGTGTTTACCTTGTGGTTTCTTTAGATGTTACTGGCGTGGTTGATGAAGTGGTATTCCGATATGTCTCATTGAAAAATACGAGGGTTGTTTTCAAATTAAAGGATTTGAGGTTATGTTTTAGAATTTAAGTTTTGAGTGTGTGTGTGATTGTTGTTTCTATCTGATGATTATTAGATGCTGATATATTGATACATTAATTGTTGTTTCCTTCTGATAGTGGATAGGTACTATCCTGCACACTCTGGGAAAATTACTGCTTACAATTTTTGTCTTATTTGAATGAGGTTGAAGATGAAAGGCCGATCGTTATTCTTTTGACACATGCCAGGATCAAGGAAGCGCAGGGTCAGTGTAATCTCAAATTTCTATATTTTCATGCTTACTAGATAATATTTTTTTGGGTCTAATCTGCAGGATCATATCTGCTGTCAGTTAGTAATTCTTTCAAGGCGTCTAAACTCATGATCAACGAGCTTGTGCTGGAAATTCAAGACTTTAGAGAGAGGTATTTTGGCAATGTGTAATTTCAAACTGTTAAATATGTAAGTAGTCTTTGTTGGGATTTTGCATTTGTTCTATTCTTATAACCTTTTAGATTTAGGGATCGAGGTTAGATCAGTTTTGACGCCTATTGGACAAGGGAGTTCACAGGTTTTAGGGTCATCTCAATTATCATCAAAAGATGCGTTTTTGTCAAAGGCTGAAGTAAAAAACATCTCTTAGATTAATGCCATTTCTAAGGTGATGTTCTTATTCATTTGTAGCTTCTCTTTGTAGAAAATCTAATGTCAGTTTCTTCAAACAGGAAATTGTTTGTGTTACTGTCGCCAAGATTACAACTATAGTGATGGACAACTATTCATGGTGTTATCCAGCGTGCGGTCAATGTTACAAAAAAAATGACATAGAAATAGTGTCGTTCACATGTCCGTGTGGCAAAGAGAACGATCAACCTGTACTAAGGTGATTGATTCACTGCTTAATTGGTATGACGTTCATCAGCTACTTTTTCTTATACTGGTATCTACATTGGCAAGTATAGAGTTGAAGTGATGGTTAATCACAAGGGTGAATAGATCAAATTTTTGCTCTGGGACCGTGAATGTGCAGAGTTAATTGGTCAATCAACGGACGAAGTCAAGAGGCTCAAAATAGAAGTATGTTATTGTATTATCATGCAATGCTTTTTAATTTACAATGAAAATTTGTTAGGTTGCTATCCATTTTCATTCTTCTTTTTTCGTGCAAGGATGACGATGTTGATTTAAATGCCTCTCCTCAAGCACTAGATAGGCTATTGGGTTGTTTCCTTGCATTCAAAGTGAAGGTGCAACCAAGGTTCAGGAATTCTGTTCTTAAATATTTAGATGAATCAGACTTGATCAATGTTGTGTTGGATATGCTTCCCGATAGTGAGGTTGTGTTTTGTCAAGTGTATTTTAGTTATTGTGAGTGTATGCATATATTCCATTTGTTTCTTTAGTCTCAATTCATATATCATGCAGCCATGTTGCAAGATCGAGAATTCAATACTTGAGTCGACCGATCCTACAGAGCTTGAATCTGTAAGCTAACATTGTCTTTCTCTGTTTTTCTTGGTGTATGTTGCAATGATGGCAACAAAATTTAGCTGACTCATCAATCAATATTTTATGCAGCAATCTGTCTCTGCTACCGTTAATCATGACCGTTCAATGCTTGACTCAACTGAGCCTACAGAGCTTGAATCTGTAAGTCGGCGTTGTCCTTGTGTGTTTTTGCTGGTGTATTTTGGGATGATGTCAACAAAATTTAGCTTACTGATCAGTTAATATTTTATGCAGCAATCTGTGTCTATTACCGGAGATCATGACCCTCTTCTCAGGATTTCATTAACACCAACTAAGCATGTATCTTCCGATGAGTTGGATGATGAGCCAAAAAACTTTCAGATTTCACCTGCCCAAGTTTCCTCAAATAAATTAGCCAAGCATTCTCAGGCTGAATGAATTATGCTGTTGACAGGTTGTCTTGGATGTTTTTTGATGATCGTATGATCAAATTGTAATATTTGCCCTGTGGCACTTTTTGTGGTTTTTTGACTCTTTGCATGAGCCACGTTGTTGGAACATTAAGTGCTGACTATTTTGTAGAATACCATTTCTGTCTCATTTTCGTTAAGTTCATTTTGTAGTTCCAAACGAAAACTGCTTTTTTCCTCTTAGATTAAATGAAACAATAGTTTTTTTGGGCTTTGCATTACTCTATTTGTTAATACTGTCATGAAATTGCAATTTTTTTATTGTATTTTGTTCTAGTACGAAATATTATTACGAAATTGTAATCTGTTGAATTGTTGGTTAACTGATGAATTAAGGTTTTTCTTTTCTCTGCTGAGTACTGACTAGAGACATTTAATACAAGGATTATTGTTGTCAAAATCCTAATGAATGTAATCATCTCAAGTTAACTCATGAATTAAAGTTTTTCTTTTCTTTGCTGAGTACTAACTAAAGAGAGATTCAACACAAGGATTATTTCGATTCTATACTATTACGAAATTGCAATCTATTCAATCGTTGTCAGAATGCTGATGAATGTTAACAAGTCAAGATAACTGATGAAATAAGGTTTTTTTTAACGAATTACACATGAACTAAAACATAAGCTGACATTTAGTAATTAAACTCAGTTTTTTGGCTACTTAAATATTAATCATGAGTCATTACAATTAGTAAATTAGATTGGCATATTAAGTAATTTTCAAAACTATTTAATCCTATCTTTATTGTTATTGCACAACTAATTTTGAAATTTAATATAATCAGTACTAAGTAAAGAGAGATTCAAGGCAAAGATTATTTCGATTCCATTAGGAATGAGGATTCCAAATATGACATATTGATCAATCAAAGAGAGATTGGACAGCCTTCGATATCAAAGTTTTCTCTACCGTGCATCTTTAGTTGTAGTTTTGCCTTCTAATTTCAATTTCATGCTTAACTTTCTTTTTTATTGCAAGAACTCTAAAAATGTATAATCACATTTAATCCACCAAACCCAGATTTGATATTTGTCATCTCTTGCTTTATGTCAATTAAAATTTGTTTATTAATTTACCCGTGAATCTTTAGCTATAGTTTTGGCTGCCAAAAGAAATTTGTTCATTAATTATGAAATCCATTATATAAAAACGTCTAATCACATTTAATCCCCCAAACCCGAATTTGATATTTGCCACTCTTGCTTGATGTCAATTAACATTTGTTTATTAATTTACAAAATATTCCATCTTTTGTTCCAAGTTCCGTTCTAAATTCTTAAGCTCTAAACGTGCAGATCAATCACATAGCTGATTCTATATCCAGAACTTACTCCTCTATATACTATATCTTTATATGTAAGTCTGATCACTGTTACATGACTCATTTTCGAAACTACTTAAATTCAATTTCCATGTTTAATTTTCTCTTTATTACACAACTGCACATTTGGAATTACTTTGATGTATAATTTCCTCTTTGTGCATTTCAAAACTTTGTCGTGGTGAATTGATATATCAGACAACTTCATTGATATCAATTGCAAACATGCAAAACAATACACATGCAAATGCATCTACCTCAGCTAAAGCCAGGATGAATAGGAAAGTTATCTTGCAAAAAAAAAAAAAAAAGACTCAGCCTGACAGATCACATGAGGCAACTATAGATTCCACTCTGAAAGATATACAACGTCATGGTGAGAAATTATAAATAAGATGTTTGCTTTTAAAAAAAACATTAGTCTATTCAACTTGACTTAATTTGTCTATATTCTTAAGTCATGACAGTTGATTCATTAGAGGATATAAATTCTAAATCTACACAAGGTACAATAATAGAAAATCCTTGCTCCATTTTTTTCCCAAATTTTAATTATATCTATGATATCTAACCTAAATTGTTACAACATCTTATTCTAATTTTTTGTCTGAGGATGAAAATTGCCAATCCAACAGTAATGAACCTACAATCAATATTGAAGGTAATACTTATAGCTCTGATATAACGTTAACGATATCAGCTGATATGCTTTAAATTAAATTGTACTATCTCATTAAACAATTTCAGGCTATCTGACTTGGGTGATCAGGCCATGCAATGTAGACATTGTAATGCAAAAATGTGGTATAATGAAAGAATTTCAAAAGATAAAAATACAACAAGTCCAAAATTCAGCTTATGTTGTGGAGATGGCAAAGTTAAACTTCCATTATTACAAAGTCCACCGAAATATCTTGAACGACTTCTGTTTGATGATAATGCAAGTGATAGTAAAAATTATCAGTGTAACATACGGACATATAACATGATGTTTGCCTTTACCTCTGTTGGTATTAAGCTAGACAAATCAATTAATGAAACCAGAGGACCTCCTACAATTAGAATTCAGGGTCAACCATGCCATCGAATAGGCAGCTTATTACCAATGCCTGGAAAACAACCGAAATTTGCACAATTATATGTCTTTGATATACAGAATGAAGTTGAAAATAGAATTAATACAATGAGGTAGTAGTTCTTTTGTTTATTTTATTATCAAATATGAAGAATTCTGATTGGGAAAACATGTTTTTTTGACACCAATGGATGTATTTTTATATTGTTTTTTGCATCCAACATGCTGTAATTCAACCAGAGATTGTTTCAACTTTAAGTCAAATGTTGGATGAGCACAATGTCCATGCAAAAAGTTTCAGAATGGCCAGGGACAGATTGGCAGATAGTCAACTAGATAATGTAAAATTGAGATTGATAGTTGGACGTGAAAAAGATTGTCGTACATACAATCTCCCAAATGTTTCTGAAGTTGCTGCCCTGATTGTTGGTGATTTTGATGCAGACTCAAGAAGGGATATTATTGTTGAAACTCAAAATGGAGAATTACAAAGAATCCATGAATTGCACTCTAGTTATCTAGGACTGTAGTACCCTTTACTCTTCCCTTATGGTGAAGATGGATATATACCTGATATACTTCACCGCTCTACATCTAGCAGCAGAAAAAGGAAGAGAAATCGTCTAACGATGAGAGAGTGGTTTGCTTATAGACTGCAGTCCAGGTCAAATGAAGCACAAACTTTGTTGCATTCTAGAAAACTATTCCAACAATCCATCGTTGAAGCATACACCATGGTTGAGTCTGAAAGACTTAGCTACATCAGGAACAACCAAAAAAAACTTAGAGTTGACAAGTATTGTAGTTTACAAACATCATTGGATGCTGGAAGCAGTAAAGGCTCGTCTAAAGGAAAAAGAGTGATTTTGCCTTCTACCTTTGTTGGCAGTCCACGTTATATGGACCAACTTTACTTTGATGGTATGGCAATATGCAACCATGTGGGTTTTCCAAATCTTTTTATTACTTTAACCTGTAATTCAAATTGGCCTGAAATTCGTAGAGTACTTGCACCTTTGAATCTAAAAGCAACAGATAGACCAGATGTTATCTCACGTATTTTCATATTGAAGTATGAACAGATGCTTTTTGACTTAACAAAAAAACACCTACTTGGAAAAGTAGTTGCATGTGAGTTTGCAATTAATGTGCTTCTTAAACTTATACATTTGTTTATTGCTTTTCGTTTTTCCCTCATATGATACAACTATGCAGAATTTCTATATTACTGTTGCACTATTAATACGATCAGCTAACAATTGCAGATATGCACACAATTGAATTTCAAAAAAGAGAACTTCCTTATGTGCATCTATTGCTATTCTTACACCCCCAGATAATAAATATTCATCTTCAGATGACATTGACCAGATAATATCAGCAGAAATTCCTTCACATGAAAATGACCCTGAACTCTATACATTAGTCCAAAATCATATGGTACATGGCCCATGTGAAATTATGCAATCTAAGTCTCCATGTATGAAAGAAGGCAAGTGTAGCCGTTTTTACCCTAAAATGTTTACCCTCAAACTGTTTTAGATTCAAATGGCTATCCAATCTATCGTAGAAGAAATGATGGTCGTACAATTTCAAAGAATGGAGTTATTATTGATAATAGATATACTATACCTTACAATGCAAAATTTCCGAGGAAATACCAAGCACACATAAATATTGAATGGTGTAATCAAAATACTTCCATTAAATATCTATTTAAATATATAAACAAAGGTTATGACAGAGTCACTGCTGTTGTTGTTTATGATGCTAATGGTGCACTTGAGAATCCTATCACTCAAAATGATGAGATTAAAGAATATGTAGATTGCAGGTAATATTAATTTAAGATGTATACTTAATTTACTCATTATTTCTTTAATTATCTTTTTTAATTATGAATTTTTTATGCCAGATATATTTCTCCGTGTGAAGCTACTTGGAGAATTTTTTATTTTCCAATACATGCTAGAAAGCCTGTTGTAGAGAGATTACATTTTCATCTGCCAAGGCAACACAATGTTCTTTATGAAGATGATGATGATATCCTATCAAAGCCAAACATTTCAGATTCAAAATTCTTAGCTTGGATGAATAGTAACAAATGTTTTTCAGAAGGTAGAAATCTTACTTATTCACAATTTGTTTCCAAATTCGTGTACAACCAAAAGGCTAGATCATGGAACCTCAGAAAGAAAGGCAATACAATTGGCAGACTAATATGGGTT
This sequence comes from Glycine max, assembly GCF_000004515.6. Lineage (NCBI taxonomy): Eukaryota > Viridiplantae > Streptophyta > Magnoliopsida > Fabales > Fabaceae > Glycine > Glycine max. The sequence continues at coordinate 11,959,346 of NC_016090.4, forward strand.
CCACCAACCACTGGTGAATTGTTTTATCTAAGAATAATGCTTACTACATGCAAAGGACCTACTTTATTTGAGGATATTAGAACAGTTGAAAATGTTCTATACCTTACATATAGGGAAGCATGCTTCGCAATGGGTTTTTTGCAAGATGACAGAGAATTTGTGGAAGCAATCAAAGAAGCTAAGGACTGGGGCACGACTAATTATTTGAGGAAATTATTTGTCTTAATGCTATTTACAGGTGCCATTACTAAACCTGAAGAACTTTGGAATCAAACATGGAATTCGTTAGCTGAAGACATTGCATATCATTATAAAAAAACAACTCTGAACACATGTTAGTTTTAATCAGTTTGTAACTTTGTATGTTGAATAACATCATAGATAGGCATTGTTTAACTATTTTCTTCATCATTTCTTAGAATTAGAGATTGATGATGAGCAACTTAAAAATTTAACATTACTGAAAATTGAAAAACTTCCAACTTTTCTTTGAAAAAAATTCACTGATCATAACCAGTTTTTGAAAAATGTGTATACACCTGAAGGGTGAATGTTGTGAAAGTTTTCCCGAACGCCTAAAAATGGACTCGGATGAATGCACAAATTGATAAAAGAACATATTTTGGAAACACTGGGTTGACTAAAGTAGAGAAAATGAATCATGAGCCCTAGCATCACATGACCAAAATTTTTTCGACACTTGAGTGTCCCCATAGGTGCATGCATGACTAGTTTTGCATAAAATTTCCTAATCATCATTATTGCATTTGTGTCATGGAAAAAATATGGGGCATCCCCTTTTATCTCGGAACTGCTGGCCAAACCCACGCCCTAACATATGTCATGTCCAGCCGTTCTACAAGCTTTGAGCCGAAATCCCAACTTACCATAAACCTTGACCCAGGGTGAGAATGACCATAATTTGTCTCTGCGTGCCATTAGACACGATCGGGCCTGGATGGAAAGGGCGTAGAATAACCATAATTTGTCTCTGCGTGCCATCGGACACGATCGCCTCTGGATGACAAAAGGGCACAGAATGACCATAATTTGTCTCTGCGTGCCATCGGACACGACTGTGTCTGAATGGCGAAAAGGTGTGCGGAATGACCATAATTTTGTCTCCGCATGTCATCGGGCTCGCCACCTCTGGATGACAAAAGGGCGCAGAATGACCATAATTTGTCTCTGCGTGCCATCGGACACGATTGTGTCTGAATGGCGAAAAGGTGTGTGGAATGACCATAATTTGTCTCTGCCCACCACTCGACTCACTACTCCTGAATGACAAAGGGCGCAGAATGACCATAATTTGTCTCTACGCGTTTATCACTTGACTCGCTGCTCCTGAATGACAAAGGACGCAGAATGACCATAATTTGTCTCTGCGCGTTTATCAGGCATCGAGTCTTACAGATAGCAAAAGCGTGCGGATGACCATAATTTGTCTCCGCATGTCATCGGGTTCGCCTCTTACAGATAGCAAAAGCGTGCGGATGACCATAATTTGTCTCCGCATGTCATCGGGTTCGCCGCCTCTGGATGACAAAAGGGCACAGAATGACCATAATTTGTCTCCGCATGTCATTGGGTCCGCCGCCTCTGGATGACAAAAGGCGCAGAATGACCATAATTTGTCTCTGCGTGCCATCGGACACGATCATGTCTGAATGGCGGAAAGGTGAGCGAAATGACCATAATTTGTCTCCGCATGTCACACGACCTCAAGGTCAGTATGACTGAGATTGTGGGGTGGCCGACAAAAGCAAGGCTCTTGCTCCTACGTATCCTCAATGAGGAACTCAGACCTACGTAGTTCTGGATAACTTGTGAGACTAAAATAGTCTCGGTGTTTTCTTCACTAAAATGCGAACATGCTTTAGTAAAGAGACAAAACTTCCAACTGATCAGAGCAACATATGCTTTTTGGATGAAAAACAATGTGTCTACCGGGGAAGGAAAGTATGCTGATGAAATCTTCTCATAACCATAAATGAGATTTTGGACGTTAGCATTTCGCTTCTAAATGACCATTTAGAGGAAACATTGGGTTCAACAAAAAACTCTTCATTTACTTGGCACCTCTTCAATTCACAATTATTCACTTCACACCTCTTGACAACCATGCTCAGTTTAAAAGCAATGATCAAATCAACTGTCAATTATGGCATTGGAAACAAGCATATATTAAATACCACACTCTAGAAAACGCTATAATCTACCTTCTCCTACAAATCCTCTTTCACTTTTCTGTCCAGACTCCACTTTCACGCCATCCACAAAATGAACAGCACATCTTCAACAGCATCAAGTGAAGTAAGTCATTCCTACTCTCCTCTTCACACCAAGCAATTTTTTCTTCCTTTTCTTCAAGATCTACACTTAATCTATTAAAACTACGATATCTCTGTCATTGCAGATGAAAAATCCCATGATCGGACCGCCATTGATCATCCAATTTATCGCTGCCTTCAACAACGACAAAGACATCTTTTTTTTTTCAATTCTTCCATTAATATTATCGTTGCATATACATGCATTTATATTTCTCACTTTTTTTACAGAATACATACAACTTCCAACGTTCTACCATACATAATGGGCACCACAGTATCCCGAGTTTGTTCATCTGAGATACAATGGAGCCATCTACGAAATACGGGTCAAACGACACAAAGAAAAAGTGTATTTGGTAGATGGACTCGAAAACTTCAGGAAAGATTTGAAAATCAACGAGTCAACCACCATCAAATTTTTTGCCTGTGACCATCACTGCGTATTTGACATACATTTCATACCACCACTGGAGCGGCAAACATGTGGCAGGCAGAGACATTCATCCAGAAAGCATATCTGGACTCTTCGACTTACTCAGGAAATGCTGGATGCTCCTGAACCCCTGGTAAGTTGACTTTCATACATTAATCTCTTTAAACACATTTTTACCAGTTTAACAATTTTACTTTTTCCTATTTATAGAAACTCTCGCGTTGTACAGAAGTTCCTCTTAAAGCTTGTGGTAATCACATGACAGTCTTAAGGCGATCTGCCCCCCATTGCAATGGAAAGTTGAAACCCTGAATCCTGTTATTGGTGGAAAAGGCGTTGTCCAACCATGGTACGATTTTCTTGATGGAGATGAAATCTCTATTTACTATAGATACTAGTTGGTGACCCATGCGTACACGCACGAGTCAGTTGATTTTTTATTTTTTATTACATAATAGGAATAAAATGAAATATAGTGTGAAACAACAAAGAAACTTATTATTTATAATAATATTGTGCTTGAAACTATAAACTATTAACGGTAAATGCTAATTTCTATAATCCCTTTTTCATATATTGACGGTAAACTTACTATTTGGTTTTTTATATGCTTGAAACTACATAAAAGAGGTTAGACATTCACCTGTAAGAAGAAACATTGTTAACCGTACATAATTTGGATCCGCTGGTAAATGAAAAGAGCTAAAAACAAATACTGATATCAATTAACTATACCTTTCAATTGGTCCTTCAAGGATGAACTTGTCACAAAAATGTATGACCTGCTTACAATAAATCATTCCTGCATATGTTATCCTTGCATATAAATTATATGATATCGTTGTATATGAACTTATTTATAACGACATTGAACAAAGAAAGCAAGAAAAATCGGTAAAAGCTCATTTAATTAGGTACAGCTCTTCAAGTTGCAATATAGGCTTAAAATTAAATTGAGAAGTGAATTATGAAGAAAGTAAATATTTATAATTAACTAATTGTTCAAAATACATCATTCAATAACATGTCTAAAAAATTGTAAGCTACAAAAGGTAGTTTAATCAATATTACTATCATCCCAATCCTTTTGTCTTCTAATTACCAATTTATTTTCTTGTCTAATCCTTTTTATTTATTTTCTGATTAGAAAATAAACTAAGAAACTATAGAAGAACAAAGCCTACATAATAATAATAATAACAATAATAATAATAATATAAATGTTTTCTTGGCTCTTTCTCTCTCTAGGAATTGTCGCTACCTCTTTCAAAACCAAAGAAGTAAACAAATAATAAAGATAATTTTAACATTTATAATATAAATGTTTACAACAAACAAAAATCAGACAATTGCAAATAAATACGCAACAAGTATAACAAAGTATGAAATTATTTTTTTAAAACAAAATTAAAGTGAAAAAATGAGAGGAACATTGACGTCTTCAAATTCCGTGGGTTGCCTTGACCTACTCATGGTGAAGAGAAGAGATCACAAAAGCGAATAAAGAACGAAGAAATATGAGAATATCATGATTGCAATTTTAAAGAAGAAAATGAAACACGAATTAATAAGAATGAAGAAAGAAGATATAAATCTATAATAGAATAGCATGAAATTTGAAGTTGAAGTACCTCTCAAATAGCTTGAACCTTCCATCAAAATAATAATAATCATAATAATAACAAACATGCATAAAACAAAGCATAAAGAAAGAAACTTGTCGGCTGTATGTTTTTTCGTGGATCACCTTGCAAGTGAGAAAATCAGAAAGGGGAAAAAAATGGGAAAATCAATAAGGAAGGAAAAACATGAAACAAACAACTATAGAAACAACTTGTGTTTTGCTGATATTGCGACTCAAGTTGCACATCCACTCAACGAAGCAACAATTTATTTTCTTTCCTAATCCTTTTTATTTATTCTATGGTTAGAAAATAAACTAAGAAACTATAGAAGAATAGAGCCTAAATAATAATAATAATAATAATAATAATAATGATGATAACAATAATAATAATATAAATGTTTTTTTAGCAGAGCTTGTTATCTTCTTCTCCAATTTCTTTTTCTTGGCTCTTTTTCTCTCTAGGAATTGCTGCTACCTATTTCAAAACCAAAGAATTGAAAAAATAATAAAAATAATTTCAACAATACGCAACGAGTGTAACAAAGCACGAAAATTTTTATATAAAAAAATTCAAGTTAAAAATTAGAGGAACACTAACGTCTTCAAATCCCGTGGTTGCCCTGACCTACTGATGGTGGAGAGTAGAGAACACAGAAGCGAATAACTAAAAAAGACATATAAGGATAAGGAAGGACAATTTATCAAAATGGTGTCTACAATATAATGAATATCATCAGGAATGAAAAAATTAAAAATTATTATAGATGTATACTGCTACTCGCGTACCTTGTCCAGTATAAAAAATATATATACTATCTACTATACTTTCAATCCTTTACACCCCTGATTATTCTATCCAGATATAAATGTGTATAATTTTTTTAAAAAGAATTAGACCAGTTCAAATTAAGCTTTCATAATTTTCTTTAATTATCATTATTTATATCTTATTTAATCTTAAAATATTTCTTTCTATCTTTTTTTATCTTTTCAGTTAACAAATGATAAGAAGGATAATTCTATTATCCAATAAATTGAAATACATGTCTACGTATTTATCTCCAAATTAAATGATTAATCGAGTGAAATCAATTTTTTATAATTGTAATTATAATTAAAGTAATTAATTTTTATAAATTCTATTTTATAATTAATGAATGTAAATCATTTTTTTATTTTATCTTCTAATTTAAAAAATTTCACAATCATATTTATATTCAGTATTAGTATTTAATTAAAAAAATTAGTATGGAAAATATTTTTGTAAATAATTTAATTGAAATTAAAATAATTATATTGAAATAAAATATCAAATTAACTATTTAATGGTCAATTGATAAATTAAATTATTGAATACATAAATTAAATATTGAATTATTGAAATTGAACGGTCAATTATTAATGCATAAAATATAATAATTTGAAAAAAATAATTTTAATTATTAATTGATATAAGTTAAATATATTTCAAATATTATTATTGCTCAATTTCAATCACGCAGTATAAGAGGAAGGAAAAACATGAAACAAGCAACTATAGAAACAACTTGTCTTTTGCTGATATTGCGACTCAAGTTGCACATCCACTCAACGAATCAACAATTTATTTTCTTTCCTAATCCTTTTTATTTATTCTATGATTAGAAAATAAACTAAAAAACTAAATAGAGCCTAAATAATAATGATAACAATAATAATAATAATATAAATGTTTTTTTAGCAGAGCTTGTTATCTTCTTCTACAATTTCTTTCTCTTGGCTCTTTTTCTCTCTAGGAATTGTTGCTACCTATTTCAAAACCAAAGAATTGAACAAATAATAAAAATAATATTAACAATACGCAGCGAGTGTAACAGAGCACGAAATTTTTTTTATAAAAAAATTCAAGTTAAAAATGAGAGGAACACTAACGTCTTCAAATTCTGTGGTTGCCTTGACCTACTGATGGTGGAGAGCAGAGATCACAGAAGCGAATAACTAACAAAGACATATAAGGATAAAGAAGGACAATTTATCAAAATGGTGTCCACAATATAATGAATATCATTAGGAATGAAAAAATTATTATAGATGTATACTGCTACTCGCCTATAATAGAAGGAAATTACTCAATATCCTGCTATTTACATCAATATACAAGGATATTCAAAACATTCTAGCTACCTATATCCCACACATATTCTTTTGAAAAGAATTCATATATGCATGCTCAAGGTATTGTGCCAAAATTACATATGTCTGTATTCAAAGTATTTTGCTACCAAAAATTACATACGCACGTTTCTTTGCTAAACTTATACACATGCATACTTGAAATATTCTTGCTACCCAAGCTCATATACATACATGTCTTTGCTAAATTTATACACATGCATATTCAAAGAATCTTTGCTACAAAAGAAATTACATTTCATGCGTATTCAAGTATCTTGCTACTCATATTACATTTCAATTTAACAAGGTTTTTGGTGAGGTATCTCTTCGCTATCTACATGCAACACACACATATCTTGTGAGGTATTTTGCCACCCATTCTACCTCTATATGTGCATGATGAACAACATTCTCAAACAACTAGGCAAACATCATGGTGCAGCCCCAAAAATCAGCCGCTGGCCTAAAGGGAAAAATCCCTATCACAATGCCCTCATTTTTATGCTTTCTTGCACTCAAAACCAAAGGCTTGGATTCCTAGGTCTAAGTCCTTAATTTGGGCACTTATTTTAATCTTTACATGTTGTCCATATATACACAAATCAGCCCCACAATCCAAAGTTCACAAAATCATGTCCAAATGTCATTAAGGCATTTCACCGAGCACTTGGTGGGCACACTTTTGGGTGCCAATAACAAGGGAATAGGGGCAATGTGGCTTGCCCCATTATTTCAGAACACAACCTAGGCCTAAGGCCATCCCCTACAACCCCTCAATTCAAAGAAACAAAGCACAAATTTGCCCCAATTTATCTCACGGAATTGGCCAAATTATAAACCATCCAAAGCATAAAAGGCATCAATGGAAAGCTAAAAACCCATTGCGAAGCATGCTTATGTAAAATGAAATATAGTGTGTAACAACAAAGAAACTTACTATTTATAATAATATTGTGCTTGAAACTATAAAATATTGACAGAAATGCTAATTTCTATAATCCATTTTCATATCATATTCTTTTCCTTTCACTTTACCGTCAAATATACATATGTCAACCTAGCTACTTCCATAAAGTAAACATGCAAAACAAAGGAATGATTCTTAACATCATTAATTCAAACTCAAATCAACTTGAACAATTTGAGTTGTGTTTTGTAAGGAATTGAGTCAAATCTAACTCAATCCAGTTAGACTTGTTCATATAAAGGTTGAATAACAGATCTTATTTTTAAATCCAATTCAATCCATAAAATATAATTAAATTTTGTATTATATAGAAATTAATTATTAAATATAAAACACATTAATTTTTAGCTAATATAGTTTATTAAAATATTAAATTAGACCACCCATGATTTTTTAAAAATTATTTTTATATCTGTCTTAATCTTAGTTAAGTTTTCTCATGAGAATAATCTAATATATTTTATTTCTATCTAAAACAAAAATATTATATTAGAATTAAAATCATTAATTTTTACTGTATTCTTCCCCGACAACAAAGCCTTTTTTAACATCTTAAAAGAGTTAAAAGAAAAATAGTACAATATATTAGTTATTAGTGGCTACTCAAGAGCCTGGCTCCCGAGGCCTTCCACAAGTGGGATGGTTCGGTTACTGAAGAGAGAAGATCTCTCCTCAATACATGTTAATCATTTTGCTCCAGCTCATCTCTAGAGAAAGATAACATTAGTCTTAAATATAGTATTTGTTAGTATAATTAATAGTTTTTTAAAAGATAATTAAAAGAAAATTTAACGTAGATTAAAATAGTATAAGAAGCGGGTAAATTTTATTTTATGTACAAAAGTTACTCTACTTACTAAATCAAGTAATAGCTCATATTTAATTTTTATTCATTCTTTTAGGGTTGAGACCAAGGGAAAACGTATTCATACCCGAAATATGGTATTGCATATCATGACCATATAGTGAAAGATCATATTGCTAATATGTAGCCTCTTCTGAAACATTTAATTATATGCTCGAGTTCAAATTGTCAAAGTTAGGAAAAATTATTAGATAGCATGTATTAGCAAGTCTTTATAGTTCTTATTTATCTCTATATAACATGTAGTTGGGTTTTTTAATTTCCGAGGAAAACCAATAATAATTAAATTAAGTGTTATTAAAATTAGTTGGAACTACAGTAGTAATTTTTCTAAAGTAGTATTTCGGATAATATATCTGAGGTTCGAGTTAGTAGGGAAAAACTTATAGACCCCAAAGCTTAGTAAAGGATAGAAGATGAGGAAAAATAGGAAGGTAAAACTGAATATTTTTTGTGTCTATTTCATTCTCACTCTATTAAATTTATATTCTAACTCCTATACAAAGATAAAATTAACTTTGGCCGTGTAGGGCTAATCACTAATAACAGAATTATCATAACAGAATGAAAACATTCCTTTATTGCGGAATGGGATAGTGGCTTCAAATAAAATCCCTGAAGCATGTAGGCTTTCTGATGGTCCTATTGGGCCTGTTGTGGTCCACTTTGTTGTTATGTTCTCCATGTTCCTCATAGTCCAGGTTGCTATCAGAAACGGTAACATTTCCTTGGCATATAAGCTATTCAAATTCCCAAAAAATATCTAAGATCAGCTTCATATCCTTATCTGTAGAAGATAGTATGATTTACTACATCTCTCATACATTAATATTAATTGAACAAACTAAATTATCAGCGAGTTGATAACATAAGACAACCTACTCGTATCAATTTTGTCACTTAATGGATTTAGTATTCAGCATTTTAATTTGATATTACGGTGTTCAGATTTTCATATACTCATGAGTTATGAAAACAGCAAATGCTCCAAGAGCACGATTTTCATATACTCATGAGTTATGAAAACAGCAAATGCTCCAAGAGCCAGTGCTTTGAGAACATCTGTGATCTGTCAATTGGTACAGGAAAACACACTACTAAGAAAACTGCGTTTTACATCGGTGAAATAAGCATTTCAAAGACGGTGGACACCCGTCTTTGAAACTGACGACTTTGTATAGCACGGATCCTTCAACGGCAGTCGTTACAGGACCGTTTTTTAGAAAGACGCCCCTAAGCAAGTGGTTACAAAGAATAGGAACGTAGCAGGAAAAACTACTTTCTACATCGGTCGTTTAATAACCGATCTACAATGTAATTTTTTTCTACGTTGTTGTAGAAAATATTACATTCTAGATCGGTTATTAAACGACCGATGTAGAAAGTAGTTATTTCTAAAATAATTTTTATATATAAATTTAATATTATAAATTGATAATAAAAATAATTATTTATATTTATTAAGATTATATAAAATGATACTTAGTTAGATTAATAATATAATATTAAATTAACTAAAACCTATGTATAAGTTGAAAATTTAAAATTTATTATTGTCAAGTAATTATGATAAGGTCAAAATTTTAAAATTATATAATAATATTAAATTATATATAAGCTGAAAATTATGTATATAATATTAAAAATATAAAAATTATGCATAAGCTGAAAGTTATGTATATAATATTAAATTATATAATATAAGAATTATATAATATTAAATAGTAAATTATGTATATAATAAAACCATAATATAACCTGAAAATTTAAAAATTATTTGACTTTTAATTTTTTACTAATTATCATAAGTACATATAATTAAGCATCATATAAATAAATTAATATTATGTAAATAAGTACATATGAAGCAAGCAGAACTCACACCATGTGTCCAACAACCATGATTTGAAGCCCTCAGTTGCATAACAAAAAATTTCTACTATTAAGCACTAAAAAGTTGACAGACATATGAAGTTTCCAGCAATTAGCTGGCCATACTCCACTCCTAGTAGAAGAAAAGAAACTACCTGAAACAACAAAAAACCAACCACCGTACAAATTCATTCATAGTATATAAATGGTTAAAATAATTAATTAAAAAAAATTCCATCGTGAGACATTGGCTGTTATCAAACAAGGATTCACCAAATTCATGAACATGAAGGCTAGGCACTGATTAGAATCATCATCATCAGCAATGATTAGAAACAAAATATGAAAACCACTCCTAAGAGATCATCCAAGATATGATTAGAATGCGAATTTTAATTCACTTAAAAAATAATGAATTAAATCAAATTATTAAATGATAAGAAATTGAAATATAAAAGACTAAAATATATTTTATCTTTCTTTATAGGTTATTAGTGTTGTTATGTATATATACACTACACGTTTCACTTACCCCCATTTCACCTTCTAATATATATATATATATATATATATATTAGAAGGTGAAATGGGGGTAAGTGAAACGTGTAGTGTATAGAAGACAGTAGCAGTAGAAAATAAAAGGCACTTAACTCAAGTTTCATTGATGATATGGATCATAAATTCAGCGTGTGGATGAGTGTATTGATGAGTCTCAATTATTTAGTTTGAAAATGTTTTAGAAGAAAGGATGAAGAAGGGCAAGGCAAAGAGAATGGAGCAGGGGAGAAGGTGACAGAAGCTTTAGAGAAAAGCCTAGGAAATAGCAAATCTACGTTGGAGTATTCATAAACAATTACAAAAAACACCCACTATGACAGCAAAGGCAATGAAGTTAAGAAATGCATCAATTATTTAGCACTTACAGAAAATTATGATATCTTTGAAATCATATAATCTTCAGCTCTGAGATTGCTCATCATCAAATTCTCCATTGGATAAATCTGAATTTCGGATAGAATCTTTTCTATTGTGCTCCAATGAAGTTGCTTCATATATCCCTACATTATTCCATTACAATGAACATTTAAGATTATTAGCTACTAAAAGAGAAAAACAGAAACAAGAAATCCTTAATTCAGTAATCATTATATTTACTCTCTCTGAAATACAAGCTCAATTCTAGAAGATAGGAAAATGTAGTTGAATGGTAGTGAATAATGACTAGTAATTTTGGAGCCTCCTTAAAAATCAAATTATTACTAGTAAGAAAAGGCAATAAAAAAACAGTGAAGTTCAAGAATTCAACATGAATTGCTTCAAGATAAGCTGAGTTTAAAACAGATTTAACCTTTTTCCAGAATATGAATGTCATTTAAAAATCCAGGGGATAAAACCAATGTATATAGAATCCAAGAAGCAAAGTATCATAAAAACAAGTTAGGGCCTGTTTTACTTCCTTCTCACTTTTTGGTTTCAAAAACTGCTTTCTAAAATAATTCCATGCACGCACCAGCTGCTGCTAAATGCCTTGGCGAGGAGAAAACCATGTGTAATCTACAAAAAGAAAAGTAAGAATTTTCAGCTACTTCACAACAACAAAGAGTTCCAAATGTCATGCACCATACAGAACTTAAAAATTCAAATACAATTCAAATCTTCCCAAATCAATATTGGATTTAAATTTGACCTAATTTCTATCCAACTTCTTTCATATACATTTGATGAAGTCAGATAAGTCACTTAATTAATTTCTAGACAAGAAATTATAATTTCATAAAACTGAAAATTGAATAATTGATTCTAATGAGGATTAGGAGAATATTACTGCTGGAATGCTTATGCCATTTGCTAATAGTTATTTTATAGAACCTTGTCTGATAATCTAAAGAGCATAAGAAACCTAATTTCAAAATGCATAAACATCTTCCCATTACTCACTTTACTTATGGCAAGATTATTATCATTCATGGCATACCTGTCCTCTGCAATACTGTCAGCATAAAATATCACAATATTTCCAAACAGAATAGTGCTCAAGAAGGCCCAAGCAGAAAAAGGAAGCTTTGTGTTGCTATCAGATTCAGATCATGATCCCTGAAGGACATGAAAGAGGGGGGAACAAGAGGGTTATGAAAATTGTCAAATGTCAATCTTGCAAAAACCACAAAACAATATAAGAATCCCACAAAGACATAACCCTATTTAATATAGACGTAAAAGTGAAAATTACAAAGAACTCACTATGATCATGTCCCACATGGCAATAGGAAACATAAAACATGTTGCAGAAGCAATAGTTAAAGCATGGAGTCGCCTTTTAAGTTGATTCTGAAAACAAAATGTTCAGGGAAAAACTATTTTTCGAAGGCAACCCATTTTTTAAGCCATCACAATGAGCCAATTCATTTAGCGCACACACAAAAAAAATAATTATGGAATACACAATACAACACTTAAATTAATTATCAACCAAATGCATGCAAAAACCTGAAGCTTCTAGGGACCACCGAAACGAATTGCATCAATTTTCTTCTCCAGTGAAGCAGGGTCACCCACCAACAAGTCTAAATCAACCTTCATTTCTTCCATTTGCAAATTTTTCCCGCAACCAAAACTAGAAAATGATACCCTTTAACGAAAAAGTGTCAAAATAATTAATAAATTCATAAAAGGAAAAAGGGAAATCAAACAACGCACACCTCTTGACAACATCTGAATTGGTTGAAAGGCCATGAGGCACAACACCGATCTTGTCCTCCACCTTCAGTGGATCTACAAGCTCGTCGAAATCTCCCTCGGCATTCGCCTGAAACATTCAGTGGATCTTGGTCTTCTTCTTCATCGTCTTCTTCGTCCTCCTCGCGTCAGAGAAGGCGCGGATGGTTGAGGTCGAAGACTTGAAGGAGAAGGAGGTGTGGAATTTGAGGGGAAAAGGAAGGGATTGAGGGGTTCTGATCCTCAAAAGAGTTCTTCGCCCGAGAGAGAGAGAGAAGCGAGACTAAGGAAAGAAATGAAGGGTCATAGGTCTCTGCAGTTGCTAGCGAAATAAGAGAGAGAAAAAATAATAAAAATATAATCATTCAAAGACGGTGGGATAAGATCGTCTTTGTATAGAGAAGCACCACGACGGTCTTTTCAATGACCGTCCTTAAATTTATAATTTAATTACGAGCGTGTCATTCCATTATTTTCAAAGACAGGGGTATATCGACCGACGTTGTTAGCGCGTCGTAATAAGCAAGTTTTGTAGTAGTGACAGGAACTGTTCTTTGAGCAGCTTCTACAATCTATTAAGCTTTTAATGCCTAATATACCTGCGATTAACTAAAATTAACAAAGAATGGACATGAAAAAGATAACATTGGAGACCACCTAAATCAGACAGTCAAAATATGATTTATTTCTACTTCAATAGGCAGGAAATTTCAAAAGGACAAAAATAAAATTACATCAAAGTACCTTTTCTAGACCAAATAATTGTTTCGAAATGCTCCTCTGGAGAGGTCTAATCCTGGGGACACGATTCCACAAAACCACAAGTTACTACTTCAACCTACATGTGTCTGACGAGGTGACTGATGGACATCATCAAAATGCAGTTAGCTGGGTGGTATAGTTATAGGGCATCAAGGTTTAATGGGTCTTGGGAGGGTGTCCTTAAACATATAGCTACATCAAATGATCCCTAAAATACCCATGACTGAGAGCACCTAATAATAGTATATTTCATTCATGAGAGCATTAGTTAGAAACTTGTACCAAAGCCAAGCAAATTACAGAACATAACACAATGCAAAATACTATCCCTATAAGTGAAAGAGCCAGAGGCCAAACCAACAAACAACAACATCACAAGCTTACAATACCTTATTAGCAACAGTGTCATTGCCTTTCTCCCCCTTAAATATTTTATCCATGAATTTGTGGAGAAAATGTCCAAAGGGCTAGAGTAGGCGAAACCATAGAGCTGCTTCAGTACTCAAAAATTGTTCAGTACTCAAAAAAATTTCACTACAAACTTCAGTTCTGCTTCATCTTTTCAGAAAAGGTGAAACAGGTAGCATAGTATTTTTTTTTCATATGGTCATTGGTTGAGAGTTATGAAATGGTTAATGGTAAAGACCAAACTCTAGTTACCTTCATGGAAAATTCTGGTTGTTAGAAAATTCAGTCCAGACATATAGATAATGTCAAAATTGAAAATGAAATTGAAACAGTGATTTCGCACGTATAATAAATGATTTAGAAGAAGCACAGTTAAGTCAAGTGGACATACCATGAAAAGAAGTACCCTTCTAACTGAAGTTTCTTGGCCCCAGATAACTTCTGTGCCACTGCATCACTAAAACCAGCTAAAACTGCCACAGTAATCGCCTAAAGCCGCAAAAGTTTTGTTTTTTCAACAGCCCCATTAGTCTCTTAACAACCAAAGTGAAAAATAAATACATAAAAACATTTTCTTTCTTTCTCTCAATTCAACCCAATCATTCTCTTAGAAATTAAAGTGAGAAAAATGAAAAGCGGGTGAAAAGGGAGATTAGAAACCTTGGTTCTGAGAGGATGAAGCTGAAGTTGATTAAGATATTTCTTGAAAACGTTGTTGACTTCGTCAGACATGATGGTTGATCAAACCCCGAATCTTGTGTGTGTAGTTTAGTTTGTGATAATTACTCTATCCTGTATAAGATGGAGTGAGATTGAAAGTGACACAAACATAGGAAATATAGAAGGACGAAACAAAAGCATTGGAATTTTTTTGGGGATACAAACTATACATTGCTAGTATACACATATATATATTCATAGTGCTCGAATATCAGTGTTATTTAAAAAAAACTATACACATATAAGTATACAATTCTAAATACAAATCTATTAAAATGCTGGAATGAAAATATATCCCATGTGAAAAATAAATAATTTTAAAAGTGCCACAAAATGCACTTAGCATATCTCCACCTTCCTCCAACATCATTCCCTGGTCACGACATTCACGATTGAAAATGCCCTCTCTCCCCTGAATTATAATCATACTCATAAGCTGTTTAGATTAATCACCCAATATTTTTTCACTTAATTTCATTCATAATCAGTCTTTTTATCCTAAAACAATCACGCAGGCAAAATACAATATTTTTGTCATCAGTTAATAGGCGAAAAAGATAACAAATTTGAAACTTTGTCCATCAAGCGATCAACAATATGATATAGGTATGCTATCAAATTCCATGCAGAGATTAAAATTCGTATTCCAGAAACAGGTCAAATTTTCATGAGCTTGACATGCATTCATGCCTATAATATTACCATTGATTAATGGCAATGCTGTTTATGGGGATGGATACAGAAAAAAGCAATTACCTGTACATGTAGATGTCCATATCATGCCCAAGATTTTTGTTGCAGTAAAAACAGAAGCTCCTTTCCCTTATGACAGAGTTAACTTGGCCTTTCAAGCATCTCAACGCATGCTACAACCCTAAATTGGTAGTCTCCTTCAACAAATATGATCAATCTATATTTCCTCGTCCGATCTTTCCAAATTATATCTAAAAAAAAAACTTCGTACCCCATTGCCCAGAGGCTCTTCGCTATGCGAAGGTATGGGGGAGGGATGTTGTACGCAGCCTTACCCTTGCATATGCAAAGAGGCTGTTTCCGGATTTGAACCCATGACCAACAAGTCATCAAATTATATCTACGAGAAAGAAAATTACTACTCAGGGAAATGATCAATTTGGTTGCAGAGATGCTAGAACATAAATACTTATATGGAGAAGGACTATGAATGAGTGATCAATAAAGTGATATTTGAGATTTTTGGAAATTGCCATATGTCGGATAAGAGGCAAATTATATATCTAAGTTTAAATCTGTGTGTAAACTTATGGATATTAATTACTATCTATCTATAAATTCAATTCTATAAATATTATCAGCAATGCTATGTAGCACGAAAGTTTTATGCATGAACACTAAGAAAATAAAAGCTGAAATGTGATTGGTCGAGTTTAGATGAACAATTTTGTAATCAAATCCTTTGTCACAAATTAACGGTGGTAAAAAATTTTGTGCCAGAACAAATTCGTATTGATAAACATTTTCCAAATATTATATAGTGAGATATAATGGAGCTTTGGAAATTAATGATAGCAAGCTAAGATTTAGTATAACTTACCATGGCAGAGGGAGGTGAGAAATACATAACAATGTTTAAGCCTGCTCCCATAACACCAACAGCACCACCACGAGCTTCTCCTTGCAATGCTAATTGAGAAGTAGCTACTGCTTCTGCCGAAATTGCCACATCCAAAATCACAGCCAAAATGGCAGTCCTACCCTGAAATCAGATTCAAATTAATCTATCACCACTTAACAATAAACGGGATTTTGTAAGGTGAATTAATTAGAAACTGGCTTATATAGTTATAATATAATTAATTCATTAATATAGTACATATATGGTAAGTTGGATGGTTAAGAAAAAAGAGGAGAGAAAAAATAAATTTGATTTTCTCTCCTAATAAAACTAAGAATATTAATAATTAACATTTGTTCT
The DNA here is from genome assembly GCF_000004515.6 of Glycine max. Lineage (NCBI taxonomy): Eukaryota > Viridiplantae > Streptophyta > Magnoliopsida > Fabales > Fabaceae > Glycine > Glycine max. The sequence goes on from NC_016090.4 coordinate 11,976,159, forward strand.
TTTAAAAAAATGAAATATATACTACATACCCTTATCCCTTTTGGAGCATATATGAGAAATAGAATAACATAGATTGTCTCCACCACAATGCCAAAGCCATTGACAGTAGCCACGAGGTACTCTCTAGCCTTTATGATTCCATAGTAAGTCCATAAGGAGCAATTAAGCAATGTGCAAATGTAAGGAAGGCTCGAGAAATCTTCCGTAGATCCATGCTTCTTTATTTTCCAAAATGTAGGTCTGCATCCTTTTATTTAATTTATGTATCATCCAGTAGCAATAAATATGAGATATATTATAATCTAGAAAGCAAATTAAACAATGAAAAGTGAACTCTGCAATATTAGTTGATAGACTATTTACTAATAAACAAAAATTTGTATTTTGAATATTTGTTTATTATCACTTACATGATGTGCTGGGGCTTCCAAATGATAGAATAAGTGTGGAAGTTTCTGGTGGGGTCGAACCAGAGATAGAACTGTTGCTCCCTATTACCTTTGCCTTGGGTGAAGACGTTTGTGCGGAGAATATAAGGGTCCCCACTTAGGTTTCGCAAAAACTCGAAATCAATCTCATCATGTGTTGGCCCTTGGGATGACAACTGCACCGCAAAAAATGGAATTACTAGTTATTGAAATGACCTTTGTGTGTGGCAGCAGCACAAACAACTCCACAAAGAAAAGGACCTCATTTTGGAAAATTGTGATGTTTGTTTAGCTTACTTTCATTTCTTGAAGAGCATGCAAAAGTGGAAAAAAGACTTTATAACTATAACAGTGAAACAAGGGAAATGAAGACAACCTTAATAATTTGCCCCAGTTCACCCTCTTCTCTACTCTTGACATGCTTTGTCTTCAAATTTAAATCTTTCACTATAACACTATTGTCATGCTTGAAGATTTTAGTAATCTCCCCAACTTTACCCCCTTTCTCGTCCAGATATGACTTGCACCGCATCTCCTGCATTTTGTGCAAGATAGGAAGACTGTTTGGTTTACACTCCTTCCGCTCCCATCGTTTAAGCTGCCAGAGGTGAAACAGAAAATATATTACACAAAACATTAAGGCTAGCTACATAATATATTTGAGTATAACTATGTCTAGATACTGTTTTGCAATATAAATTTAGAGAAGCTTTCAGACTTGTTTTGTTTACATTAACATGAAAAAGGTTCATAACTCATTGTAAAGATAATTGAAAATGGATCTCAGTAAATACAAAGCAAAATAACGCTCACAAAATTTGGACAGGTTACAAAATGTGTGTTTCAAACATTGTTATATACACTTCTTTTGAACAGGGTTTTTAAATACAAAGCAAAATAACGCTCACAAAATTTGTAGAATTCTTTATATCAAGTGTGGATCAAATTTGAATCACAAGCATTGACTGGATCAAGTTCAATTGTGCTCTCAGATACCAACAAAATATATTTTAAACAAATTGATTTTATTAAGTGCCACAAAGTACCAACAAACAATGAACTCCAAATGACTGCACATGCAGTGCTCTTAAGTCCATTTTGATTGAGCTTAACAAAATTTGAAAAGAATAATCATTGGTCATGGATAAGGCAAGAATCTGATACTAACACTCATTACAATGGGACATTGCTTCTCTGTTGACTTACCCTGCATATGACAGATAATATAATATCAATTATCAAGTTAGTCTACAAAACTCTCGAGTACTGTAGGAATTATGAAATTTAGTAACAAACTTGATTTATTTTATCCTTAATGACCATTCAATTCGTTTATCCTTTGACCCAACACCTGAGTTATCTGCATTTGCATTAGTAAAAGAATCTACAAATTGAGGCCACATGGTAATATATATATATATATATATATATATATATATATATATATATATATATCACATAAAAGTAAAAATAGAAAGGGGGTCATCAATAAACTAACCACGAAGGGGGTCATCAAAAACCCGTGGGTGAGATCCTGGATCATCACAGTTACAATGGAAGTTGGAATTATCATAATACAATCCTTGCATCCTGCAGGACAATGTACCAAACTGGCTTATTGCAAAATTGGCTAAAACTGGCTTATTGCAAAATTGCCTAAAATTAATCATAATACGATCCTTGCATCCTGCAGGACAATATAATCCAATACATATAAAATTAATCACAGAACAATGCCTAAAACTGGCTTATTGCAAAATTGCCTAAAAATTTAAGATGCTTTGTTTGGCCATAAAGAAATCAAACCTGTGCATATGCTCAACAAAATCATCTATTAAAACAGGCCAAGCACATGCAAGCAAAAAAAAAAAAAGAGCATTGCATCAGTTAGTCAAAACACTCCACACCCAAAATTGAAAATTTATTTATTTATTGAAAAGAAACTATATAATCAAGCTCAAGCACATACAAATCAACAGTTTTGCAAATTGAAAAATAAAGAAGTTATTATTACATCCAAAATCCATTAAAAAAATACAAAGGGGTTAAATCCAATTAATGGAGGAAAAAAATCGACATGCAAAAAAGGAGAGTGGGAAAAAATGGCAAAAGCTGGGAACTTGAAGTGAGTCTGTGTGTGAGACACAGTGGGAAGTGTAGCTATAGTATCATAGTATGAGAAAAGGACTCAAATTTACCCACACTTGCAGCATAGTTGAGCGAATCCACCAGATCGCAAAGGCCACCCCTTTCTCCATTCGTGAGTGCACGAACCATTCACAATGCAAATGTCGGAACCCATTAATCCAAATTGAAAAATTCCACTGCCAAATACACACAATCCAAAACCCAAATCAAATTCAAAAACCCTAAAGCAAAAACCACAACAACAAAAAATTTAAACCTATCACACACTAAAATTACCCAGAGTCCATACATACCCATGCACAAAGTCTCAAGATTCACAAAGGGGAAAAACCAAAGGGTAGTAAAAAAACAACTTTAAGTATTTAAGCATAAAGAAAACAAAACCCAGATCTGACATGGAAAACACCAAAAAAAAAATAAAGGAAAGAAACGGAGAAAGCAAAATGAAGAAGAAACAAAGGCAACGAAGAAGAAAGAAAGCAAAACGCAACGAAGAAGAAAGAAAGGAAATGCAGTTGGTGAGTGGTGAGATGAAGGCAGACTCAATCTCTATGTGGCATGCGTCTGAGATGAAGGCAGAGGAAATGCACACGGCAACAAATGAAGCAAGGCCAAAATACACACGTCAACAAATGAAGCAAGGCCAAAATGACGTGGACCAACCAAAGACTGAAGCGGAAATGTCCAAAAAAACCAATAAATTGGACACATGTCAACAGCAGGAGCATGGACACAATAGGTTTTTCCCTAGACAACTCTTTTATAAGACTTAGTATAGATTATTAAAAAATTTGTGATATTATAATTAGAAGGCACGAGGATGGGGAGGATAGTGACAGTAATTAGACTACCTTTGGAAAAAAAATCTTGCTCATGTAGTTTCAACAAACTCTGTTAATGTTTATTCAATGTATTTATTAAAACCCGTGATTTTACTTAGTAAGAAATTAGGAGACTTACGTAATATCTTGTATTTTTTGTTTGTCCTATAACAAGATATACCCTCCTATCAAATATTATAGTATTGTTATAATATACTACAAATTATGATAGATAAAAATAATTATTTTCTGGTTTTAGATTGAAGTTTTCTTTTACTAAAATTGATTAAAAATGAAAACTAATTATCAGAATGGGTTGGTAAAAAAATATTTATTAAAATAGGTGAATTTATTAGGTATAAATGTAGGAGAAGTCATTCTATATGACACCTTATACTTTTTTTTATATATTATTGTCCGTCTTATATTGAATGAAAATTTTGGTTTTTAAAAAACAAATAAAAAATATCTTTTTGAGACAAAAAAAAACCATTTAAACCTCAATTTTTTTATTTATAATGTTTTGGTTCAGTATCTTTCCGTAAATGGCAACTAATTTCCTCAAAAATGATCAAGCAGCCGAAAAATTAGAAAAAAAAATGATTTCAAAGAATGAAGACCCAAAAATAAAACTTTCATATAAACTAATTAGGAAAAAAAAATTATTTTGGGAAGCCTAAAGAGAGGAATCAAACATTAGAAGGATAGAATAGGTTGAAAAAGCTAAAATTTCTTCCAGCTAAACGAGCATATGATCATTTAAAATGCAAGCTTTAAATCAACATAGTTAGTTTTGTCTTTATTTCATGCACTTCACCAAAAGAATGCAAGCTTTGAATTTTTTAAATAATTAATCGCTAATGCTAAATTTTTCTTTTTCTTTTTTTTTAATCCATTTATACACAATTCTTTCAAGTATCTCAATGGCATGTGTTGGATCAAGTGGCCTCGAAATAATTAAGAAGGGGAAGTTGAATTAATTATGAACGTGTCTTGACTAATTAAAAATCTATCTTTCTTAATGTTACTAGATTCAATTAGGTTTTTACTACTAAGTTAAGAAAGTAAAGAATAGAAATAGAAACTTAACCATAAAGTAAAAGCGATAATTAAAAGTACACAGCGGAAATTAAAGAGTGTAGGGAAGAAGAAGACAAACACAAGATTTATATTGGTTCAGTCACAAACCGTGCCTACATCCAGTCCCCAAACAACCTGCGGTTCTTGAGATTTCTTTCAACCTTGTAAAATCCTTTACAAGCCCAAGATCCACAAGGGATGTACCCTCCCTTGTTCTCTTTAAAAAACCAAGTGGATGTACCCTCCACTTGAACTGAACCACAAGAGATGTACCCTCTCTTGTTCTCAGTATAGCAATCCCCAAGTGGATGTACCCTCCACTTGAACTTATCCACAAGAGATGTACCCTCTCTTGTTCTCAGTGTAACAATCTCCAAGTAGATGTACCCTCTACTTGTATCACAAAGGATGTACCCTCCAATGTGTTGGGACAAAGAATTCTCAGGCGGTTAGTCCTTTGAATCTTTGTAAGGGGAAACAAAAGATATCTCAAGCGGTTAGTCCTTTGAAATCTTTTGCTTAAGGGGAAGGGAAGAATCAAAAAAATTTTCAGGCGGTTAGTCCTTTGAATCTTTTGGAAAGAGAGAAAAGAGACACAAAAGAATTCAGGCGATTAGTCCTTCTATTCTTTTGGCAAAGGGAGAAGTGAATGAAGAAAATGAATAGCACAAGTTTTTGAACAAAGAACTTTTCTTGGAAGAGAAAGTTTTGAACAAAAACTTTTAGAAAGATGAAGAGAAAAATGAATCAAAAAATTCAATAGAAAAAGTTGAAAGATATTAAATGATGTTGAGAGAAGATTGAAAGATAAATTATTGATAGTTATTGAAATTCATGTCATGGTCACATATTTATAATCTCTTGATGACTCAAGTCAAAGCTTGTGACTCTTGGCAGTTTCTTTAAAACTAGTCACTTAAAAAGTTGTGAGTTTTGAAAAAATCTTTAGAAACAAGTCACTTGAAGAATTGTGACGTCTGAAAATTTATTTTTCAAAATCAGTCACTGGTAATCGATTACCATTAAGATGTAATCGATTACACATCAACAGATGTGACTCTTCATTTTAAATTTTGAAAATTAAAACATTTAAAAGCTCTGGTAATCGATTACAAGTATTGTGTAATCGATTACACAAGTTGAAAATGTTTAAACACAAGTTGTAACTCTTGAAATTTGAAATCTTAACGTTTTAAAACACTGGTAATCGATTACTACCTTCTGGTAATCGATTACCAGAGAGTAAAACTCTTTGGTAATGATTTTGTGAAAATTTCTTGTGCTACTCAATGTTTTGAAAAACTTTTTAGAACTTATCTTGATTGAGTCTTCTCTTGTTTCTTGAATCTCGAGTGTTGAATCTTGATCTTGATTATTCTTGAATCTTGATCTTGATTATTCTTGAATCTTGATTCTTGAATCTTTGCTTGAAACTTTGCTTAACTCTTGATTATTTGGCATCATCAAAATAATCCTGGAAGACATTGCTTCCTCAGCATGTTTTTTAGGCTTCAATTTATTTGTATTATGTATTTGTGCTATAATAAAGAAGATTCATTTGGTTATAATATTGTTTTATTTAAAATATCATTATTATTAATATTTATATGTGGGAATCAAACAAAGAGATTTACAACAACCCACATCATACTAAACCAATTGAGTTAGACTCTTATGATAAAATACATTATTTTATTAAACAAATATATTTTTAAAATAAAAGAAATATATTTCAATTATTGTTTAATCTTTCACTGTATAATTATATTTTATTATAAACTTTGTAATTCTAATATATTCTTCATTTTTACTTATATTTTATAATATTAACTAAAAATTAAAATTAAAAGGTGAGTTTATTTAAATTTATTTTTAAAAATACTTTATTTAATAAAATAAGTAGTTTTTTTATTTTATAATCTTAAACATGTATGTTGACGCTCATATCATGCTAGTGTCCGATATTCTTACATGACAAAAATTACCCATTATGATAAATACTTTCTTGATCAACTTATTATAATAATTAGTTTTTATTTTTACCTCATTTTAGTAAATAAAACCTTAGTTCATTTCATATGATACGGTATAGAAGGTACACCATAATACTATAGACTAATATCAATCTAAATGTTTACACGAAAAAAATTACTTTCCCACCATATCATGTGCTGCGCCCACTTTTCATTATGGAAGTTATTCAAATGTGGTTTCCTAATATATGAAAAATTAATTTATTTTAATAAACACAATTCCCCTTTAATACTTTTTGTACATCCTATTTAATTTGGCTTTTAAGATTTTAACACAAATACTAAGAAATATAATTAATATTCTTAATTTAAAAAAATTGTTTATTATTATTATTATTGTTATTGTTATTATTATTTAAAGCAAAGACCACTACTACAAAAAGCAGTTTTAACATCGACTTATTAACATCGGTTTTGGACAAAATCGATATTAAGTTAAACGCGGTGTCATATTTCTAAATAAAGTATCCTTCTTAACATCGGTTTTCCAAGAAACTGATGTTAATGCATACACGTTAACATCGGTTTTTCAAAAACCGATGTTAACCAATGATGTTAACATCGGTTTTTCAAAAACCGATGTTAACGTATAATATGTTAACATCGGTTTTTCAAAAAACCGATGTTAATGCATACACTTAACATCAATTTTAAAACGATGTTAACTATGATGTTAACATCGGTTTTTGAAAAACCGATGTTAACGTATGATATGTTAACATCGGTTTTTTAAAATCGATGTTAATATAAACTTTTTTTTAATTATTTATATATTTTAAAAAAAATCATATATTGCGTTATTAATTATATTTTAATTAAAAAAATATAATAATTAATAAACAATTATAAATTCAAAAGGTAAGCATTTAAAAATTAAACTAAATTTTTAAAATGAATTTCGTAATTTTAATTTTATTATTATTTAATCAACAAAATTTGACCAGACTTCACCATATTTTTTGTCATTTGACTAAGCAAAGTTTTTTCTTCACTGCTTAAATGACCAACATACAAATGGAGGTGAAATTTAATATTTTGGTTATTACCAAATGCATTGTGTTAAGAGTAAATAGTGGATGCTACTAAAAAAAAGAGTAAATAGTGTATGTTAATAATTTAATTTTTTACACTAATATTTAATAATAAATTATTATGTACAATTTTTTCTCATGTTAGTTATCCTAAAAATTGTAGTAATAATAAATTTTAACTAATGAATGATATAAAAAAATTACATGGTTTCTTTATAGAAATTAAAATTTTGCGTAACTTTTTTTTTGTCAAAGATCTGTCTATCGCAAATGTCCAAATGTAGTGTGTGACTACTACCCAAGTAAGTGTAGGGTCGAATTGATTAATTTTTTTATTCGTAAAAATTAAACATAAAAATATATAATAATTATTCAACCAAGAAAAGACAAAAAAAAAATAATTGTTTAGTCAGATCTCTTTGATCGATAAAATAATTAATTTCAATGGGCATATTTCAGAATAAATATAAAATCATTGTTATTTATAAAAAATTCTAAAAATTAATTTAAGATATGATTCTTGCATAATACTAAATACATGCCGTTAAAAAGATACATATTTTAAAAAATGTGATTATATCCCATGAAAATTAATCAACATTATAATGATTAGCTCAAAAAGATCCAAATTTTTAAAATTATATTGAGCTTTATAGAGTTAAAAACTTTAATTATGATGATTATTTAAAATAGAAAAAATTTACAATTTATTATATAAAAAATAATTGTTAATAATTAAAATACACTATGCCTTGTATTTAAGGATTTTTTTTAAAAATAATCTTATATTTTTAAGAACAGAGGAGGAAGTATATAATAAAGAATAGAAAAATTATTGATAAATACCTAATATGCTAACAATACCTAGTGAGAGAGAAAGAAAAGTAAAAAAAAAGTATAAATGTTATAGGTAATGAGATTTGAGATATGAAGAGATAAATAAGAGATATTGATTAGATATATAAAAAAAAACATAAGTATCCATGTACTCCTGATTTTTTTTAATTTTTATTTGAAAACTTTGATTATAGAAAAATAAATCAAATATTAAGTTGTATATCGATAAATTGTTGGTCCAAATAGTAGTGGGTTAAAGTAAGATTTTGGATTTGGATCTCGTAGATGAAAAAAAATATTGTTAAGTAGTTTAAGACCATCATGTCATCCATCATTCCGACCAATAATCATAATAAGTGAATAATAATTATTGTATTATTCATTGATCTAAGGGATTTTAATTAATTTAAAATATTAAATTATCTATATGTCACATGATTATTGATTAGGATCATAGATAATATGATAGTCCGAATCACTTAATAATTTCTTGATTGAGAGGGAAGAACATATGAAATCATTTTATTTAAAAAGTCAGGTAATCAAGTTCATATGTAGGATCTTTAAGCATTTTATCTTCAACCATTTTATTTGATTAATCTAGAATATTTCATCTAATTGATTAAGATGATAAAAATTATTTTGGTTATCATCAAACATGTTTCTAAAGCCACTATGAAGCATTGTAACATCATCGAAAAAAAATATATTTTAATCCATATATTCACTACAAAGAATCATTCATCAAAAAATAAAAAAATATGACACAATAATATTCCAAAAGAAAAATATAAAGAAACAACACAATAGAATTTGATAGACCACAAAATTATCATAAATTGGTGTTCGACTTTCACTTAAGAGTTATAACTGTCATGTACAACTTACCGTACCCTCGATTAGGAAATTTTTTGAAATATATCCCTATTGGGTAATTTTGAAAAAAAAATTGCCTACTCTTAATAAAAAAAAGCCGACAAGTTTACCTCTTACATTTTTTATTTCTCTCAAGTTGAGATATGACTTTGGCTCTGAATTAATAAACTCTTTTATCTATCTTTCTATTGAGCAGTATACTACATTACATAATGCAATCTGTTTTGCACTTGCACGCATATACTACCGATCTTAATTAATAAATAATATAAAATCCAATGCTACGATATTAAAAAAAAATCAAAACTATGGTCAGCTTATTTCTTTTCCTAATCTTATAATCATTAAGTTGAAATTCACATTACTGTAAAGTTAGTTAACTTTACTGTTAACAACGATAAGTTTGGCTCCTTTTTTTTTTTTTTTATCAAGAAAGGACAATTATTTTCCAAAATTTCAAAATGGAGTTACATTTCGAAAAATTATCAAGTCAAGGGTAAGTCGTAGATACCATTTACGACTTTAGAGTTTTTTTATTTTTGTTTTTTTTTAAAAAAAGTCGTGAAAATTTCTTTGACTTTATTATGAAATCTGATTTTTTTAGAAGTCGTTGGTAGATGGGCCTGTGACTTTTTAGTTTTCCTTTTTTTTAATATGTTTGAAATAGAGGTCGTAGAATATGTTGGGATTTCTTTTTTTTTGAAATAAGTATTATTAAAATAAAAATTTATTTAATTTATTTAATATGATTATTTTAATATTAAGGATAAAATATTTATTTACTAATAAAAGGTAAGAAAAATGTGAAAAAGAAAGAAATAAATCATGGATAAACTGACGACTTCAAATTGGAATTAAACAAAAAAAAATGAGGTTGCAAGGGTTTCATGACTTTGGTGAGGACAATTTTTTTTAAGAAAAGGAAAATTAAGAACATTCTAATTTAATTTTTACAACATAGATTTTACTGTGCAAATGTGGTTTACCAACTGTTTAGATTAATAAAGAGAAAAAAATTAAAAGGAATGAAAGAAAACAAATAAAAATTAAAGATAAATATAGTCGAAAAAAGTGTTGTTTAGGCAAATAGAAAAAAAGAAAAATAAGTGGAAATATTAATATTACTTGTTTGAATGAACGTAAAAGAAAGCAAAAATAAATAAATAATTATATTAAATTATTTTATATTAATTAAAAAAATATGCAAATATATTTCTAAAACAATTTTTAAAAAATTTACTTTATAAAAAATCATTTAGTTTTTTACACATTACCTCTCATGCCTCAGTCACTAATATTAAATTATGAGTAGAGACGTAGAGTAACAAAAATATTAAATTATGCCTCATTTCGTAATTCCTTACTACTAATTAGTATTTTTTTTTATCATATTAGTAAATTAATTTGGAAAACAATATCTTTTTTTTCAACAGAAAAAACCTGCAACACATCTGCACTCGGAAAGCTTGAGGCATGGACTACGGCCAAAGCGATGAAAAAGAAAAAAGAGTCAATTTTAAAAGATTTAAATAAAATTAAAAAAAAAAAAATGGGAATGATACATAGTTTCAGGAATTAAATGGATTATTTCAAGTTTTGAGATGATGCTCCTTCCTCTCACTCACTCACTCACTCTCCCTCGTCGCCGCTGAGACACGAAGAGTAACTGTCATCCTCACTGTGTCGCCCTTGCCATCACGAAGAGTAGCTGTCATCCTCACTGTGCCGTTTCAGGTGAAATTTTTATGCCTTCATCACGATTTCACCCTTTATTTTTAGGGAATTTGATTTCGAAATCACAATAGAAGTTGAACTTCACTACACCCGTAGGGACTGCACGTCTTTAGTTAGAAAAAGAAGTCAAGAGGCAAAACCTAGCACAAAAAGCATATTTGATTGTTAATGTTGATGGAGAGTGTGGAATGCCAGTGTGAACATTATTCTGGGGTGTGTGCTTTGAAAGAATTGTAGTAGCTAGCCATAGTAGCGTTAGTATTAGTAGCGACCCCAGTGTTTATCTTTCACCTCAACTTTTTAATTTCTTCCTCTTTTTTGTTGCAGTGTCTTGGAGAGACCCCCTTGACCACATGGTTACTCACAACCAGCTACGTACCACCCTAAAAGAGCCTTGTATGTAGTAGTTGCCATCTTTGCTTTATCTCTTTCTTTTGTGTTCTTCTCGATTTAATTTTCTTTCACCAATTTTTAACATGGATTGTATACAAATTAAAGTTGTTAGTATGATCCAATAGTGGGCCACTAAGGAAAATATGTAAGGGATAAAGAAAATAGATTTTATAGTGTTTCATCTTCAAACTAGGGACATCGAGTTCCTTCTTTAAGTGAAATTTTCACTAATTAACCCTTAACTACAACCAAGTATTTTTAATTATCAGCCTCTTCAGACCTTACAACATGATCCTATCCTAACATCACTTATCCCAAGTTTACAACATGATCCTATCCTAAGATCACTTATCCCAAGTATTGGTTTTTAACGCTAAACCTCGCCAAGCTTTCAAAGACCGCAAAAGTTTATAGGTTTATAAGATAACTCTCAACAAAGAAAATATATACAAGATAAATAGCACAATACAAAAGCTTTGCAAAAGCAAAGTATGAATTTTTTAACTTTAGCGTTTATTATCCATAAAGACCAAAGTTTTTGAGACTTAAAATATAAACTTCGCTAAACGGTATTGGTCTCTATTTTTTGTTCTTCTCTTTATAGTTGGTGAATGGTGATGAAGACTTAGTCGTTCGAAAATATTATCTTCTCATTCAGTTGGTGCATTAAATGCATGGGCACATTCTTCACGTAAATATAGATTTACTTGTATTTTCTAAAGAAGATATAAAAGGTGTAGCAGTCTAAGATTCGATAGTTTATATCTAAAAGGTACACATTCATGAAACATACACATTTGTTGGATGCTTAGTATAAAACTTTTTTATATGAAGTCCATTTTAAATACAAATTTGTTTCTTTACAAAGTGTAGTAAACAACATTTTTATAGTAAATCATATATAACTACACATGAAACATATTGTTGATAGTCGATAAATTTTAATATACAGCATTTGTTATCATCACAGCATTAAATGGGGTATAGATGCTTTTGTGTCTTTGGTTCCGATATATGATAATTTAATTAAAATATCATATATACAATTATATATTTTATAAATTATTAATTCAATTACTAAAACATAGCATTACTAAAGTCATGAAGTTCCTTGAAAAAATAAAAGACATGAAAGTGAACCCTATCTAATATTAGATGATTATGTTGCTAATGTTATTTGGTTGTAACTTATGTTTAAATGATTTAAGGTTAGGTTTTGGATGTTTTTAATTATGATGGTTTTTGAAGTTATGTTTGGATGAATTAAGAGTGAATTTTTAATTTAGTATATTTTTATTAATATTTTTTATTAATTTATTGACATTACGCCACATAGTAAAGTATGATTGATAATGAACTTAGGTATAGTATGTAGTGCTAGATTATTGTTAGACTTTTCGTAAGCACACCAATTGTCGTCTCAAGTTATAGATTTATAAAAAGATATCGTCTCTACATGGATAGTTCAATAATTATGTACAAGTTTAGTTGAAATATCATGGGTTTGTTTAACTAATGAAAGATAACTTAAAGTAACAAAATAACAGAAATAACAAAATTAATAGAATTTAGTACGTCAGAAATACATAAAATTACAAAAACAATAAAAATGAAGTTAATTAATTCAAGAAAACGTAGGATTGAATTTTATCGATCACACCCTCAGTATCCTAATAAGATTAATATATATGAATCATTTTTTAACATTACCGATGCACGCATTAAATTATCCTGAGTCGGTCCCTCGCACTTGAGACCTAAGAATATTTAACGAATATCGATCTCTCGCATATGAAGTAAATACCCCAACATTACAATCATAATCTCGTGCTTTTTGCAATCAAAACGTTGTGCTCTATTCCTAGCAATGTAACGTAAAGAGTAACTTCATTTAGTTCAAATTCTAAGAGTACTTCCCGGTCAAACTTAAAATTCAATTTCATGAAACTAGTGATCAAATAAAATCATGCATTACGAACAAAATTAAATCGCAAATAATGAGTATAAAATATTCATACATATATAATATCAAAAGAGATACATAAGGGTACAAAGATTACATTCAATCCTTAAGAAAAATTAAACGATCATTGCGCAGAACACAGGACTAACAAGAAAAATGACGAAGGATGCGATTCACAGTCACAACTCTATAGCGTCTGGGCTCCACTTTCCACTTTCTTCTTCACTTCCTCAACTTCTCACGTTTTCTCTTTGCTTCTGGATGTCCTTTTCATCTTCCTAGACACGACTATTTATAGAAAAGAGCCAAGAGGTGCAGACAAATTCACCTAGGCGAGCAGTAGCTCACCTAGGATAATTTCTTGTTTAGTGCTATAGTCAGAGCGAATGAATGTCTAAAATCTTGGAAAAATAACTATTTTATCCTTCCTTTTTTAATTTATTTCTATATCTTACAAACAAATATCAAAATCTATAAAATCATGGATGAATCTTTCATATTTAAACAAAAACATTAGTATATATAAAACAACTAGATTTAAGGGTAATTTATAAAAAAACAATTACAATGGAAAGATAAGTGTTAACATTTTAATTCCAAAAATACCTGAAATATGACACTTATCAACTATAAGTTTTTTATATTTTTTATTATATATTTTTAATATTTTTTAGGATAATTTGATCTTATTGCTTGTTGTTCTTGTATTTTTTTTCTTTTATACCATTGTACATTCAGATTTTTATAATTAGAATAAAGTCTATCTCTTCATTTCTCTTTGTTCTCTCTTCTTCCTCTTAATTTCCCTTATCTTTATTTTTGCATTTTTAACATATAAGTATATATGCAACGAATATATGGATGAGAATTAAAGTTTCTACTGCTGTAAGTATCTAAATGAGTGTCAGTATCGTATTTTATTCAAATGTGGATATGGAGATGAATTATTTAATTAGTAACCTAGGTATTCATTGTTATCCCTGAAAATGTCATTTATAAATTGTTTAATTTTTAGCATTATAAAGTTAATTATGAAAATTATGTTATTTTTTGTTTAATATTATTCAATACATTATATTAAAACCAAAAATAATATTATTTAAATATTAACAATTTAATAATGATTAATTAGATTATTAAACTTTAAATCAAGAGAGTGAGAGAGAAAGTAAGAGAGTGGGGTAACAAGTAACAACTTAAGATTTTATATATAATGTTTAATTAATTTATTTGACTATAACTTTTCTGTTATTTTTTTCTTGGCACAAGTTCATCACGAAGTCATTCAAGCCTTGGCTAGAGTCAACTGTGGAGAGATACAAAATCATGTTAATTAAAAATTATTGATTCGCAAAAGAACATTAGAAGTTTAACTAGACTCACGGATCCAAGACAATGAGAGGAAAAAAGAGATGATCAAATTGTTCTCCAGAATTATCGTGGAAGATTGACTACTTAATTTGCTGTCAATAAAATTTTTACAATAATATTTCAATAATACTAATAGATTATTAGTTTTTGTGATGCAATCCTACCCCCCAAGGGCATTGGATAAAAGACTCTAAGAAGATTGGGCCAAAAATGCAAGAGAAGGTCCTAGAGTTCTCATGAGCCTTAGGATAGATTTCGGGCCCATGGGCTACGTATGAGCCCACTTATCTTGGTACATATTAGATTAAGGTTTCATTAATTTTGGGCCTTGTATTTAGGGCTCCATAATGTAGGTAGGGTACCCTAGAAATATAGGATTTTTCAGCCCTTGTATTTTAGGGCACCTATACTAGTTTTTGTATTAGGGGTAGTTTTGTAATTTCACATGCACTAAGTGGATATTTGATGTGTGTGGTTGGAAATAAATTTAATTGAATTGGTAGAAGCCTAATCCAATTAAATTTTAGAGGGGGAGGTGAGCATTTGCTTACTACACCCCATTGTCACATCATATAGTCACACTCTGTGCATGTCCTTCATGCTTTTCATGCCTCATGACACCTAAGCACACTTAGTGGAGAATCTTGGAATTGATCTTGGATTAGTGGGCTGAACCATAACTAAAATTCACTAATCATAATTAGTGAAATTTTGGCTCCAAAGTTTGGCTCCACAAATTCAATTTCAAATTCAAGTGAAATTTGAATTTCCCTCCAATTTTGTGTGACACTTAGGCTATAAATAGAGGTCATGTGTGTGCATTTTTTTGAACTTTGATAATTTGAATATTAAACTTCAGATTTCAAAGCTCATTTGGAGCACAAAATTTCGTGCTCTTCTCTCCCTCTCCCTTCATTCATCTCCTTCTTCCTCCAAGCTCTTATCCATGGTCTCCTATGGTGGTGAGCTTCTTCTAGACTCATCTTCTCCTTGAAGTGGCGTCTCCTCTCTCTCTTCCTTTCTTCATTCCGCTGCCATTCATCTTCCAAGAAGCAAAGGAATCCATTGATGAAGAAGATCCTAGGCCTACAAGCTCCAATGGAGCTTGCATCATTTTGAGTTTTACTTTCGTATAACTATTATAAAAAAAAAAATTACGAGACTACTATAATTAAACTAAAGAAAACAATATGTTATACAATATTAGTTTTATTGTAAAAAGATGACAATGAAATGATTAAATTTAAGTATGTGTTTGAAATTCATGAGTTCAACTGAATGTTAATCTATTTTTACTTTTTTTTTATAAAAAAAAGCAAATCTAGTTTTATTTTTGCTACTTTAGAAAAGGGGGGTTTTTCGCTTACAAGTTCCCAAACAAATTTTCAAATACATACACCCTAAGGTATTTTAAATCACTCATACCTGTTGTGTTTTTGTGAAAGTTAATAAAAGTTACTGTGCATTTTTTTATTCTTAAGTTCTAACGGCCAAGCACTCAATCTTAAGTTAGTCTTCATATTAATAAACTGTAACTAAAGATGAATTTTGTCTATGGTATAAAAGGTTCAAATTTTGAAGTAACTACCTTAATAATAAGGCTTCACTAATTCCTCTCTTCACCTTTTTTTTTCTTGGGTCACATATGACGAGTGTCACTCAATTTATTGAGTTACAGATTAATTAATCTCATTCATGATTCATGATTGTTGTTAGTTCAAAAAAATAATTTATACACAGTAAAAATTGAATATAAATTATCTTACAAAATAAATTATTTTCACTCATAATTTTATTATTTAAATATATTTTCAAACAATCAAAATGTGGGTTCAAAAATGACATCAAATTAATGAAAAACTTTAATAAGGGATTTACATTAATTACTCTAAAGTCAAAAGTTAGTCTTACAATTATATTTATAAAATTATCTAGTCAAACAATAATAAATAGTAAATCATGTGACTTTATTATGTTGGAATTTTTAATAAACAATAAAATATCATATAAGCATCAAAACACATAACGTCAAATTATCAAGAGATTTTTAGGAATACTTGGATCCATAGAACTTGATTAACACATAGCGGAATCTTACAGCGATCACGAACAATTGGTTTAATGACCTTCCTCAACTAAATCACATTCTTCCTTATGGGACCTTCGTTTTCTCTTCAGATAGGGAGAAGAGAAACTGTTTCTTGATTTGGTGTCTTGGGGCCATAACCATGCCTTAGGTTTTAACCTATAAGGGTTCCCATTATCCCCTAATGGGCCAAACTAGTTTCCGCTCATTAATCCCATATCATTTTTCTGTTGGTAGTCTAATGGGCTCATTGAATTAGATCAGTCTATATTGAACTGATCTAAATATAAATAATTAATATAAATGTTATAATATAATATGTAGCTCATATTAATTAATTAGGAATTATAAAATTCCTAACAATCTCTCAGTTGGGCTTCATATTAACCTTAGACATTTATATCACAAAATTCTTTAGACGTGCAACCGTATGTTATTTACTTTTAGACTACTTTTATACAATCTGGTTCATCTCATATAGCAACAGGAAACCACTGCGGTTTTCATCACAATTCAACGTGACTAAGCCACAATGATCACCACTGTTACTCATACTCGATGACATAGATCAAATATGGATAAGCGGCATGAAAATTACATATAATGTGATCTTAATCATGTTTATTTCCAACTTGTCCAAACTTTATTCTTTATAGAGATCAATCCAAAGTGCAATACAAATATTGCACACAAAAAAAGCTCATAATAGAATGATAAACATCAACTTTATTTTTGTAGAAAAGCCAAACAATACAAATATCTTAAAAACATAAGATATAAAACATAAATGGGACTTCCACTAAACTAAGGTACTGTTAGGAACTACACCCGTATGAGCAGTGTGCTCATGAAAAACTCTAGATACCAAACCTTTAGTAAGTGGATCAGTTAGCATGGAATCAGTTCCTATATGTTCTACGGAAATCTGCCAATTCTGAACTTTTTCCTTCACAACCATGGTTGTACTCCTATTGCTGTTGGAGTCAAGAACGACAAAGTTATTGTCACAATAAATTTTCAATGGTCTTTCGATGCTATCGACCACACACAAACTAGTGACAAAGTTTCGCAGCCATATCCCGTGATTAGATGCCTCAAAACAAGCAATGAACTTCGTAGCCATGGTTGAAGAAGCTACAAGAGTCTGTTTAGCAAACTTCCAAGAGATAGCTCCTCCAACCAACATATATATGTATCCAGAAGTGGAGTGTTTGCTGTCTTGACATTCAGCAAAATCAAAGTCTGAGTAACCGGTGATCTCCAAATTGTTAGACTTCTGATAAGTGAGCATGTAGCCTTTTGTTCTCTTCAAGTAATGCATTACGCGTTTCACTTCCTTCCAATGCTGCAATCCAAGATTACTCAAGTATCTGCCCAGAACTCCAACGACAAATGCTATGTCAGGACGAGTACAAACTTGAGCATAGATCAAACTTCCTATTGCTGACGCATAGGGAATATTCTGCATCTCAATTCTTTCAAAGTCATTATTGGGGCATTGTTTGAGACTGAATTTGTCTCCTTTAGCTATTGGGGTATCTCCTAGTTTACTATCTTTCATATCGAATCTATCAAGTACTTTATTGATATAACTCTCTTGTGACAACCTTAGGATACTTTCAGAGCGATCTCGTAGTATCTTAATACCTAACACAAAAGAAGCTTCTCCAAGATCTTTCATTTCGAAATTTTTCGTTAGAAATCTCTTGGTCTATTGTAAGAAGCCTATATCTCTTCTAGCAAGTAGTATATCATCGACATATAATACCAAGAATATGTATTTACTCCCACTGAACTTATGATATACACAATCATCAACTACATTTGCCTCAAAACCATATGAGGTAATGACTTGATGGAACTTGTAATACCATTGACGGGAAGCCTGTTTGAGACCATAGATGGATTTCTTTAGTTTGCATACCATGGACTTTGAGTCACCTAACACAAAGTTTTCTGCTTGACATCCATATGATGTAGCTCTAAGTCAAAATGAGCTACCAATGTCATTATAGTTCTAAAAGAATCCTTTGAAGAAACTGGAGAAAAGGTTTTTTTATAGTCAATGTCTTCCTTCGGAGTAAAGCCTTTAGCAACTAGATGAGCCTTATATCTCTCGATATTACCCTTTGAATCCTTCTTGGTTTTAAATATCCATTTACAACCAATAGGTTTCACACCTTCAAACAATTCGACTAGATCCCAAACTTCATTGTCTTTCATAGACTTCATCTCATCCTTCATGGCGTCAATCCAATTTTGAGAGTTAGAACTGCTCATAGCTTGACAGAAGTTGATTGGATCATCGTCTATTAAACCAACGCCATCCTCATGTTCTTGGAGAAATATAATATAATCATTTGAGATTGCAATTCTCCTTTCTCTAATGGATCTCCTTAATGACACTTCTTGAGGTTGCTCTAAAGGTATTTGAGGGAGAACCTTATTGTTGTCTTGTTCTGGAGCAATGTCAATAGTTTGAACATTGTCTTATATTACTGGAGTTGTGTCTTAAACAGTAATAGGTACGAGGACTTGATCACTGTAAATAACAGGTTCTTCTTCAAAGACAACATTCCTTATGTTCTCTTCCTTCCTAAACTCAACTTCCTCAAGAAATCTCGCATTTCCGTTCGAAAAGATCTTAAGGTGGGATTGTAAAATTATAGCCCTGAGAGTGTTCAGCATAGCCAACAAAATAGCAACTAATTGTTTTTGAGTCCAGCTTTCTTTCATAAGGCCTATAAGGTAGTGCCTTAGCCGGACAACCCCAAATGTGCAAATGTTTAATGCTTGGCCTTTTACTAGTTCAAAGTTCATAAGGGTTTTGTTAACTGCTTTACTTGGTACCCTATTAAGGATGTAAACTGCAGTCTTTAAGGCTTCTCCCCAAAGTGACTTTGGCAAAGAGCAATGACTAATCATACTTCTCACCATATCCTTTAGAGTTCAGTTTCTTCGTTCTGCTACACCATTCATGCTAGATTTTCCCGACATAGTGTATTACAAAACAATTCCGCACTCTTTGAAGAAAATCGCAAAAGGTCCTGGACGTTGTTCTCCTGATCCATCATATCTGCCATAGTACTCATCACCACAGTCAGATTTGACAGCCTTAATTCTTTTTCCAAGTTGAAGTTCAACCTTAGCCTAGAAATTCTTTAAAATGTCTAGGAATTGGGACTTCTCATGTATCAAATATAGATAACCGTATCTAGAGTAGTCATCTATGAACCTAATGAAATATTGTTGTCCATTCCAAGAAGTTGTGGGAAAACGACCATAAATGTTTGTATGCACTAGTTCTAAGACATCTTTAGCTCTTTCGACACCTAATTTCCTTATGTTTGTTCGTTTTCCCTTTATGCATTCAACACAGACCTCAAAGTCTGATAAATCCAAAGGGTCAAGAATTTCATCCAACACAAGTCTCTGAATTCTCAGTTTACAGATATGGCCTAAACGCTTATGTCATATGGTGGCTGAATTCTCATTCAACTTTCATTTTGTACCATGTGAACTTATTTGCAGTATTTCATTATAGGAACTAACAACATCGAACATGAAAAGATTATCAATTAAAGAACTAGAACCAACCATATTTGAATTTTAGTATAGACTAACTTTATTATTTCCAAATGAACAAGAAAATCCCAATTTTTTCAAACTAGAAATAGAAATCAAATTCCACCTAAAAGATGGTACAACAAAAGTCTCAAATAAATCTAAATAAAATCCAATTTTTGACTATAATCTAAAAGTTTCAATAGCTTCCACTGCAACCTGTGACACCCTCTACCCCACACATATATGCACTAATAATAAAAGAAATAATTAAAAAAAATTAAACTTAATTCAAGTTTTTAAAACATATTTAAATACAAGTCTTTCAAGAGGGTAGCAAGCTCACATTCACCTTTCTAACATCATCATAAAACTTTTCTAAATAAATAATAAATTCACTTCAGCTCAAACAAGGCCGTCTATAAAACCCTATACCCCAATGTCACATTGTATCAGAGCGTTGTGTCTCGACGTCCTTCAACACATGGTTCCTTAAAGCAATTCACCTAGTCATCTGCTCCCCCGAACACAAAGTTCAAGATCATCACAGGATCCAAACACAAACAACACACGAGGAGTAAGTTATCACATTCCTAACTAATAGAGCAACAAGACAACTAGATATACATATCATATAAACCAAATAAAATTTAGTTACACGTAATTCACGTAATTCCACCACTTTGTCATTCAAAGTCCAGTTTTCAATCATCAATCACATTACACAAGAATCACACGCTCTGATCAAGACATAATAACACATCAATTTCATAATGAACAATTAGCAAGCGCATGAGACAGTTATGCTAAGACTCAAGCCTATATGCAATGTGGTACCATGTCAGTGAAAAACCACCCTGGGGCGCTTAGGAGTACATAACAAGACACACCAAACAATGGGTTTGTCAGGTCACTCTCACTAAGTAAGATCATAGGGAGACCAATCAGGGTCACGATGTTTTGCGAGAATGCTCCAACCATATGGGATCAGCATAGGCTTAAAGGAACACTCAAACCCGGTGACCCCCAAGGCCTACACTCCGAAGAGTCCGTCAGGGCCTCTCCCTCCTGATTCAGGTCCAACCCCTAAAATCATTTTAGCACACAGACACTGCTCGTGAATTATACAATACCCATGACCTCACACTCGTGTGTTAAACATGTAAACATATTGCGCTACAATTTAACACTGGTTCCTAAATAGGAAACCTAAGCTTTCTCTTTAACACTGCGCATTTACACTTTTCTCAAGATAACACTGGTCGGGTTATTGTACAATTCACAGCTTACAACACAAATAATGTCACATCAAGAGTTAATCACACACTTATTCACAACCAAAACTCATTCACAATTTCACATCTCATAATGTCACAATCCACCATCACATGTTTTCACATATCTCACAATTCAACACATGTTCTACTTTACACTTTTACTCAATCTCAATAACAATATTATAATCTCAAGGCAACATATTATTCCATAATTCATCATATATTTCATTTATAAACACTGCTCATGAATTATACAATACCACGACCTCACACTCATGTTTCAAACATGTTTAACACAATTCGCTACAATTTAACACTGGTTTCTAACTAGGAACCTATACTTTCTCTTTAACACTGCGCATAAACATTGGTCGGGTCATTTATAATTCATAGCTCACAATATAATTAATGTAACATCAAGTGTTAAACATATTCACTTATTCACAATCGAATATCAGGTCCATACTTTAACATCTCATAACATCACATCAACCTTCTCATAACATTCCTAATGATATTCATAAGGTACAACATACACATGTTCATCAAATTTAACCATAATATTCTCAAACTCCAACACTTAATAATTTTTGAAATCATACTATAACACTCTACAATATTATTTACATAAATTATTAATATAAATAACTACCTCTATATATATAAACTAGCATACATCATATTGAATCACAAATTACAAAGTAAGCTTTCAATGCACAAATTCTGAATAATTATATGAACACTTTGGTCAATTTCAATTATGATATCAATTTTTTAAATTATATATAAAAACTTAAAAAAGCAAGAAAAGTAGAAAATACAAAATCAATATCTCTCTTTAAATTTTTCCATACTTTATTTCATCAATTCTTATTAATTAGAAAAATGCTTGATTTATAGGGTTCATGCTCAACACAATAGCATGTCAATTTCACAACAATTGGTCTGTTAAACATATATAATTTACTGTAATAATTATAAGGATAAAATGAAAATTGCAAAATACCCCAAAACTCATTCTAATTGATATCTCTAAGGATCCCTACACATGTTCTCACTAATCCCCAATTGTGAATAACTCATCCCTTATCTCTGAGCGGACTCACGTGTCTTCAGCCAGTGATAGCAGCATCTCTAGCGGTTCCCTGAGATTCCTTCAGTTATTCCTCCAACTGCTCCGATAGAATTCTCAAACGTCAGAGAGACTGAGAAGAGATTGAAACCTCCACTTGTACTGTCTTCATGAGATTCCTTTTTCTCCATCCACAAATAATATCTCGTAAATCCCAACGGTGGAAGTATGTGCAATTGAATTTCGAACAACATATCCAAGTTTCATGAAAATCCAACGGTTAGTGAAACCGGAATCATAGTTTTACCGAGACAGTTTTGGGTTTCTACGGGAAATTAAAAGGCTACAATATGAAGGGTTTTCCTATAATCTCAGATATGATTTTGAAATTTCCAACGGTGAGAATTCTCACAAATGGGTTGTGAACCTGGTGTTTAAATTTCACGACGATCCAACGGTGAATGAGTCCGAGATCGTCATTTTTCTGAGACAGGTTCAGTGAGCTGCGGGAAAAAGAATGGGTTTTGAGAGGAGAAGGGGGAAAACGAAAATGAGAGGCAGAGAAGGCTGAAGAGTCAGTCTGAAAAACCTAGCATGTTGTTATTTATAGCTAGGGGCATTTACGACCTATTATTTATTCTATTTATTTATTTTTATTATTTTTACTAAAAAACTTTTTAAATTTATTTATGAAAAAAATGAGATGTACACAACCTTCTCGCCATCACCTACAAAGAAGAACCTTTCATCATCACTTGGCGGTCGGCTCCATAGGCAACCCTGCATAGTCATACTTATGTGAGTAGTAGCACCAGAATCTATCCACCAGGTATCTTTAGGTACAAAAGCCAAATTAAGTTCAGAACAAACTAGAGTAAGAAATTTAGCTTTCTTCACACGCCATACGACATACTTGGGACACTCTTTCTTCATGTGTCCCGACTTCTTGCAAAAGTAACAGGTAAATTTCTCATCATTCTTTTGTTTCTTTTGCTGAGAAGTCCCTTCCACAACACCCTTAGTCTTCTTCCTTTTCTTATTCTGAGAGGTCGAAGTCAAGTGAGCACTTTCTGTCCTATCTCTCTGCAGCCTCTCCTCCTCTTGCACACAGTGAGATATAAGCTCATTGAGGGACCATTTGTCCTTCTGAGTGTTATAGCTCACTTTGAATTGCCCAAAGTGTGTAGGAAGCGAGATCAAAACCAAGTGCACGAGCAGGTCTTCACCAAGCTTTAACTTAAGTGACTTGAGTTTCGATGTGAGATTGGGCATCTCCATAATGTACTCCTTTATGTTCCCTTTGCCTTTATACTTCATGGAGATGAGTTTAGCCAAAATGTTACTCGTCTCCGCTTTTTCATTTTTGGTAAAGTATTGCTCAATTTCCTCAAGGAATTTCTTTGCACTTTGACCTTAAAATATAGAGTCTCGAAACGGCTCTGAAATAGAGCGCTTCATGATCATAAGGCACATTCGGTTGGACCGATCCCACTTCTCAATTTTTACCTTATTAGAGGTTTTCGGAGTGGAAATGGATCATTTCGTCCTCAGTGCCAAGTCCAAATCCATATAGCCAAGAATAATTTCTACGGCTTCCTTCCAGACCTTAAAATTTGTCCCATTCAACATTGAGATAGAATTCAATTGGGCAATAACATTTGTAGCATTGACAATATTAACTAAACAAAGAACAAAAATTAATAACATGTTCACAAATAATCAAGCAAGTCATATAAAATATATATAATAAGACATGCAAATATTTTCCATAACAGATCCATCACAAGATACCCAGCACAACATTAATTCTAGTCTTTGGACAGAGAAATTAATTTGTAATTGGTACTCTCAATGCAATGATCAAATATTGACAATTAGTTTTGTCAAATAATAGCCTTTCTTTGGACCGACTATTATTCTCATGAAAAAAAACTTTACAATTGTCACATATTTATCATCACATATATGTTATTATTTGGCCAAATTGTGTCTTCCTTTGGACCGAGCACAATTCGCATAAATAATTCCATACTAACATTCATGCAATTTAATTAAATCAATTTACACAGTAGAGGTTACTTTAGCAACATAATGGTTCAATCAATTTAATTAAAATTATCGGACATGCAAATAAATGGAAAGGATCCGTAATGGTTAAATTTGCTCCCAATTATGACAGCAGTAAATATTTGAAAACAACATCATGGTAAACTAATTATGCATCCGAAATGAACATACCACGGTACTATCACAAATTTATACTAACCACATGAATATCATAAACTATCAGTCTATCACCGATTCATGAAGGAAAACCAGTTGGCAAAAAAACAATAAATTATTCATATAAGACAAAAGACCATTGCCTTATTACTTATTCATATAAACAAATATATATATATATATATATATATATATATATATATATATATATATATATATATATAAATGAAATTGTGCCAAGTACAAAATACCAACTTTGTATTTGACGTAAAGAGTTTTCGAAAACCTTATCTGTATAAAACAAAAAAAAAACTTTCTTACTCACGAAATATATACTATTCAAGAAAACCAATGTCGGATACGTAGTTTATCCCAAATAGAATAATATGAAAGCACACGTGACATAAAAAAACTGTATACAAACCCGTAAATCAAATGCAAAGGCCTTTTATTCATTTAAAAAAAATTTACGACCATAACACATAAATTTGTGGGTTTTACAATTTTATTGATCAAAATAGTTTCTCCCCAAAATAAAATTAGGGTTCATATAACTAAAATGATCCAAATATAATACATATCAAATAACTTTAAATCCCAATAATCTAACAGTAATGGCGGCTCTGATACCACTTGTTGGAATTTTTAATAAACTTTATAAAATACCATATGAGCACCAAAACACATTATGACATATTATCAAGAGGTTTTAAGGAATACTTGAATCCATAGAGCTTGATCAACACGCAGCAGAATTTATGGCGATCATGAACAATTAGTTTAATGACATTTCTCAACCAAATCACCTTCTTCCTTTGGGACCTTCATTTTCTCTTCAGATAGGGAGAGGAGGAACTGTTTCTTGATTTGGTGTCCTAAGGACCATAACCATGCCTTAGGTTTTTAACCTATTAGGGTTTCTATTATCCCTGAATGGGCCAAACTGGTTTCTGCTCATTAAACTCATATTAATTTTCTGTTGGCAGTCTAATAAATCCATTGAATTAAATCACTTTATATTAAACCTATCTAAATATAAATAACTAAATAAATGTTATAATATAATATGTAACCCATATTAATTAATTAGGAATTATAAAATTATTAATTAGGAATTATAAAATTCTTAACGTATTACCGTAGTTTCATTTTAATCCTGTATTTTTAATCTTTTATTACACTAGTTAGTCTCGTTTTTTAATCCTGTATTTTTTTTTCCTTCTCCTTTTTCTTTCTCATTTACTTTTTACTTTTTTTCTTTTCTCGTTATACGTTATTTTTTTTTTTTTTTTTTTATCTCATCTAGATCTCATACAGCCTAAAAGGGTGTACTTTTATCTGGATTCTTAATTGTAGTTGCCTTCGTAGAAATGTTACAATGCAACTATTGTTGTCTCGTGATGCATTCATGCTAATTATATATTTGGTAGGTTAAAGAAGAGACTGAGGGTTGATTGATTTGTCCCTTTCAAGTGAACATGCGGGCGAGTGGGGCAAATTAAACAAGTGCCTTCCATTGATGACAATGAGCACTACCTTTGCCTATCCACTTGTCCACTTGGGGAAATAAAAGGCATGATTATGAATATTTTACATTCTTTTATTTTAGTTTTACTTTTCAAACTTATCCACAGTATGTAAATTATAATTTTTTTTACAAACAACAATCACGTATCATAAATAAAATTTTATATTTGATTCAGAACACACATGTAGTCCTGGACAACACAAGAAAAAAAAAACTTATGCTCCATTTTCTAAGTTGTCATTACCAAAATTTTACTATACTTTCGAAAAAAAATCATGTGTTAACATATTGGTAATGGAGTATAATTATATAAGCATCATCGTTTCTAAACCAATTAATTTGGATTAGTTTAGATTGGATTATTTTGGTGAAATTTCTTGGTGGCAAGTTAACCTAAATCGAATCAAATCAATTTAGAAAAAAGTTGGTTTGGATTAATAGTTGAGTTATATATTATTTTTTTTTACAGCTGACTGCGTAAAAAAATGTAAAAATAATTAAAAAAAATAAAGTGGGAAACAATTGAAGACATCCCAGGCTTCCCCAGTTTCACTCATTGATCTCATGATAGGCACTACTGTGTTCTTGGACTTCGGCTACAAGATTAGATCAAGTTGAAAAACGAAGGGTTAATGGTCTTCTATAATATCCTCTCCGAGAAAAGTTTAAATTAAACTTTCAATATATATGTGTGGTTGGGTACTGTTATCTGTATGATAAATGTTATACATTTGAAAAATGAGATTAAATAAGATTAATGAAATAATAAATTTCAATATAAAATATATTCTTTGTTCCTTGAAAATATTATACTGGTTTTAATTTTTATAAAAAATGGTTTGAATCTTTAAAATTTGAAAAAATAAAATTGTGTTTTGGTCTCTTGTGAGAGATTGAAAAGTCATTTTTTCATTATTTTATATATATATATATATATATATAATAAATAAATAAATATATGTAAATATATTTTTATATAAAAATAGTATTAGTGTTAAATATGTTAAAAATTTAAGAATATTGGAATAAACAAAATTTAATAAACACTTTAAGGATTTTTATAAAATATTAATTGAATTATTTAAAATACTTATGAATTTCTATTAAAAGATAAAATAAAACTTCTAGCGAATACTAGTAATTTTAAAAGACAAAAACACAAAATAAACCGAGAGAAAATTAAAAATTTCGAGAAATTTAACTTTATTTTTATTTTTTTTTGTTTAGTTATACGTATTAGTGTCATTCTAATAAATATGCAATCGAGAGAAACATACAAAATGAAACAAAAAAAAAAAAAAGATTTTGAAAAATCAACTCGTCTCTATCAAAGAAGTCATCCCCTCCTCAAGTGCGTCACTGATACCTAGCATTCGAGGGCTAGGGAACCACCACACTGCGCGTGACCCCACGAAAAGCTTGAAGCCTCGCGGAGAAAAAGGAAACGCAGGTTCTGAGAAAAGAGAGAGAGAAGGAGCTTCGAGAGAAAGGAAATTTCTGGAAATTCTTATTCATATCCTCTTCAAGTTAGTTACAGCTTTTATAATGTGAGGACCCATGCTTAACCATAAATGGTTAGCTGTTATTGCTAAGCCCTAACAATATGAACAATACGTAACTACCTTTCCCGCCATGTTCTACCCACAGCGTGTACCCCATTTCCCAGGCTTATCTATCCTAATTGGTAAATATCCCAATGCTTAGGTAACTGCTTTGTCCTAGCTGAACGTCTCTGGTGCATAGCTTCATCTTCAACGGACGTATCATCCCCCCGTTCTTCAGACAAAACCTTGTCCTCAAGGTTGTAATGTTCTTGAAGCACTTGCCAGTCTTCCCATGATGCGTCTTGTCGGGACGAACCTGGCCACTGTACCAACACCTCACGGCGCATTCCGTTATCGGCGGCAATCAGCTTGGAGTCAATGATCGTGAAATGAGTGTTGGTGGTCTCTTCGGTCCCCATGACTGGTAGGGGATCTGCGTGAACTGCTTTAGGGTCTCCCACGAAAGCTTTGAGCAATGATACGTGGAATACGGGGTGAATACGACTGTGAGCAGGGAGCTTCAGCCGATACGCGACTTTACCCAATCGTTCCTGCACCTCGAAAGGTCCATAGTAGCGCTTAGTGAGCTTCGAGTATGTGGTTTCTGAAGCTGAGACTTGGCGGTGGGGTCTCAATTTGACTAATACCCAATCCCCGATACTGAATTCCTGGGGTCTACGGCGAGCATCGGCGGCGAGTTTCATCTTTTGCTGTGCCTTAAGCAGTTTCCGACGAAGCAACTGCAAAACTTCTTCTCGTTGACGAAGCATTTCGTCGACCTCCGTCATTGCTGCAGCGCCCCCCAAATACTCTGGAATGGCTGGTGGTTTTCGACCATAGATGATCTCGAAGGGGGTGACCCCAGTACCGGAATGACACGAGGTGTTATAAGACCATTCGGCCCATAACAAAAACTGCCCCCACGACACCGGTTTACGGTGAACAAAGGCCCGTAGGTACTGTTCTATGATGCGCTTGGCAACCTCCGTCTGCCCATCGGTCTGCGGGTGGTAGGAGGAGCTGAGACGAAGCTTGGTACCACTTAAAGAAAATAAGTCTTGCCAGAACTTGCTGACAAATAAAGGATCCCTGTCGGAGATAATGCTACGAGGCAAGCCGTGAAGACGAATGATCATGGTCGGGAACAGCTCCGCCACTCGTCTTGCAGAGTGTTTAGTGGGTAGCATGCCCAAATGGAGCCCCTTAGAAAAGCGATCCACCACGACGAGAATGCGCGTATTGCCCCGATATGATGGTAACCCAACAATGAAATCCATGCTAAGGTCTTCCCATGGCCGATATGGCACCGGAAGAGGGCACAAGAGTCCTGCCGGTTTGCGATTATCATATTTCGTCAGCTGGCATGTGACACAAGCCGCGACGAAGTTACAGACATCCTTGCGCATGGAGCTCCACGTGAAGTTCTCCTGAAGTCGTTGTAGTGTTTTCTGAATCCCATAATGGCCTCCCGTGGGCGTACTGTGAAACAATTCCATGAGTAATGGAATGATGGCGGATCCCTCTGGAAGCCAAAGACGCTGCTTGTGGATAATCAGGCCATTTTCAAGCTTGTACTCAGAGGCTATCGTGGGATCCTTTTGGATTTTCTCTAGCAAAGTCAAGGCTTCAGGATGAGTGACTAACTCCTTCTTAAGATCAACAAGAAAAGTGAATTGGGGTATGGATAGTAGATACAAAGAAGCCTGGGTGCCTTCGGCAGCAACTCACGATAATGCGTCTGCGACTCCGTTCTCACGCCCTGGCCGATATTGAATACTATATTCGAATCCCAATAGCCTAACGAGGTATCGATGTTGCTCTGGCGTCTGTACTGCCTGAGTCATAAGATCCCTCAGGTTCCGGTGATCAGTGAGGATCACGAAAGGGTGACCTAACAAATAATGTCGCCACTTCTTAACAGCCATGTTAATAGCTGCAAGTTCTCGAATGTAAGTGGAGGAGGCGCGAAGCTTTGGGCAAAATTCCTTGCTGAAGAACGCTATAGGATGTCCATTCTGTGAGAGGACTGCTTCGACGCCGGTGCCTGATGCATCTGTCTCTACCACAAAAGGTATATCAAAGTTAGGAAGTGCCAATACGGGTGCCGTGGAGACCACCTCTTTTAAGGAGATGAAGGCCGTGGTGGCTAACTCTGACCACTGAAATTGACCCTTACAGAGCAACTGGGTTAGAGGTGCCACAATCTTCGCATATCCTTTAATAAATCGTCTATAAAAGCCTACCAATCCGAGGAAACTTCACAATGCTTTCACTGATTGAGGTAGAGGCCACTCCTGAATAGCATGTAACTTTTCCGGGACTGGTTCAACTCCGTTACTGGAGACGACATGTCCCAGGTATTCTAGTTGGGACTGGGCAAAAGTGCATTTGGGTCGTTTCAAGGAAAACTTCCCTGAGAGCAAGAGTTTGAACGCTGTTTCGAGGTGACCCAAGTGATCCGCCATTGTTTTGCTATATACCAACACATCGTCGAAGAAGACGATGATGAATTTGCGCAGAAAAGGCTGAAAGAGCTGATTCATAGTTGCTTGAAAGGTCGATGGGGCATTACACAAACCAAAGGGCATTACTCGAAACTCGTAATGCCCTTGATGTGTTCTGAATGCAGTTTTAGGGATATCGTCATTTCTCATAAGAATTTGGTGGTAACCATGCATGAGATCCAACTTAGAAAACCATCGTGCCCCGCCGAGTTCGTCTAACAACTCGTCAATGGTTGGTATAGGAAACCTATCTCGAATGGTGATGGCGTTGAGAGCCCTATAATCAACACAAAATCTCCATGACCCGTCCTTCTTCTTTATCAGTAACACGGGTGATGAAAAGGGACTGGCATTGGGTCGTATGAATCCTTTGTCCAACATCAAGCTAATCTGGTCTTCTATCTCTTTTTTCTGGTAATGGGGGTACCTATATGGTTTCACGTTGACTGGTGTTGCTTCGGGAAGGATGTCAATAGCGTGGTCAGTGTCTCGTGAGGGTGGTAGTTCCAGTAATGGCTGAAATAGTTGTGAATATTTGTTAATCAGCTCTTCAATTTCGAGAGGTATCGGGTTTATGTCAGGTTGTGAAGTTTGGCATGGTTCCAATTGAATGTGAAACATCATACTGGTGCCATTGGTATGTATCATTCGTCGAAGCTGAGAGGAAGAGATAGGTTCAAGAGCCTGTTCGTGTTCACCACGTAGTTCCACAAGGTGGCCGACGGTTATGAATTTCATGGTGAGGGTGGTGTAATCCGTCAACACCGGCCCCAACGTTTTCAACCATTGTACTCCCAAGACTAAATCAGCACCACAGATAGGCAAAACATGGAAATCAATGACGAAGGGGTGTCGCTGGATAGTTACCTCAACGTTAGGACATGTCTGCTGGCATTGAAGTTCCTCGCCATTGCCAACCGTGACCCGCAATGGTGGAGTCACAGTCGTCGTTAAGCCCACCAACATAACCACCCTGTGGTGCACGAAATTATGCATGCTACCACCGTCTATCAATATGCTCACCGGTTAGCCATGAATATACCCTTGCATACGTAATATTTTTGGTACCACGTGTCCAGATAATGCATTGAAGCTTAACTGTGCAGGCGGTGGCTCAGGCACGATCTCCGGCAAGGTCAACTGAGGATCGTGTGGTTCCAGTACTTCATCACTATCTTCCATAATGAGCAGGAACAAGGAGGAAGAGCACTTGTGGCCGCGTGAATACTTTTCATCACATTGGAAGCATAGGCCCTTTTCTCTGCGCATAGCTAGTTCCTCCAGCGTGAGGCGTTTAAAAGGAACTGTGGAAGAGTTGGTACATGCCGGTGTCGGTAATAATGGAGGAGTAGTTAAAGATGTAGATGTTGGAGGTTGTCGAGAGCTTGAGGATGCTCCTGTGGTAGGTCAAAACGTTCTTCGCGCATCAATTTGTTTCTCCTCGTGTAACCTAGCGTAGGCTACTGCTTGACTTATGGTGGTTGGTTGCATGACTTTAACTTCTCGGCGAATCGAAGGTATCAAACCCGAGATGAAACAGCTTAAAGCCATGGGAGCAGGTAAACTAATGATTCGGTTAGCTAGGGTTTCAAAATCGGAGAGGTAGTTGCTTACCGTCGATCTCTGTTGCAGTTTGCATAGCAATCCCATTGGATCCTCATAAGTGGTTGAAGCAAATCGTGAGTGGAGGGCGTGAAGGAATGCAGTCCAAGACGATAATTGACCATTTCGGTGCATCCATTGGAACCAAGCTAATGCTTGTCCTTCCATATAAAATGATGCGATGGTGAGCCTCTCGTGATTTGGAGTTGTGTGATACTCAAAAAATTGCGTAATTTTAAAGATCCAACGGTAGCATCAGAGCCGTCAAACCTTGGCACATCCAGCTTCATCCGATGCGGCGCTGCAAGAGGTCCCGATGCCGGAAACGAAGATACCTCTGGCTATGCTTGCGAAGGATTGAATCTACTAGCTTCAAGATGTGCTAGTCTCTCCGATAAAGTCTCCATTTTCGCCTCCACCGTCGCCGCGAATTTCTCGAATAATTCCTCCATTTTTTTCGATGATAAAGCTTTTGATCTCGTGCCTGCCGCCATGCGTCACAACTTTGTGCTCAATGAAAGCACCAATGATACCTAGCATTCGAGGGCAAGGGAACCTCCACACTGCGCGTGACCCCACGAAAAGCTTGAAGCCTCGTGGAGAAGAAGGAAACGCAGGTTCTGAGAAAAGAGAGAGAGAATGAGCTTCGAGAGAAAGGAAATTTCTGGAAATTCTTATTCATATCCTCTTCAAGTTAGTTACAGCTTTTATAATGTGAGGACCCATGCTTAACCGTAAATGGTTAGCTGTTATTGCTAAACCCTAACAATATGAACAATACGTAACTACCTTTCCTGCCACGTTCTACCCACAGCGTGTACCCCATTTCCCAGGCTTATCTATCCTAATTGGTGAATATCCCAATGCTTAGGTAACTGCTTTGTCCTTGCTGAACGTCTCTGGTGCATAGCTTCATCTTCAACGGACGTATCTGTCACACACTGTAATAATGCATGATGGTTGGTGCAAGATAATTATTTTATCACTACCTGTATCATTCTACCAAAACTAAAAAAGAAAAGAAAATAACAACTCAAATATTTTTATTGATGATAATAGCCAAAATGAGGAATTACAATATATATATATATATATATATATATATATATATATATATATATATATATATATATATATATATATATATATATACTCCTAACTAGTGACCGTCAATAACAATAGTACAAGTGTTCTCATTTAATTTTAAGAAATATAAAATAAAACTGAATACTTTAAAAAGGATAATACCTAAATAAATTAATATTTAAACTACCCATTTGGATCTCTGTAGGTCTTATCATTGTGGACGGATTCATTTGAATCTTATCCACAAGTCCTTAACAAATTCGGCTTGCCCTCTTTTCTTTTCTTTCTTTTATTTTTAAGAAAAAAGAAATTAAGTTGTATGGAATATGGATGGGTTTGGAAAGAAAGAAAAACGAACACGTGATTGGATTTGGTGGGTAGCTACGTTAGTTTTGGGTTGAATAAAAAAAGGGAATTTGCTATACTCACTTCCCTTTTTGGCTAAGTACATATCCCTTTTATTATTTCTTTAAATTTTACTTATTAATATTCTATATACCCAAAATACCCCTTTACACTCCCCTTATATATTATAAAGGTTTAATGGCAAAATCCGTCTTCTTATATTTCAAAATTTACTATCTTAATCCCCAAAACTGATTTTAACCATTGATTACTTGACGACTATTAATTTTAAATGTTCAATCGACTAAAAAGTTGACCAATATTTTCTTAAAAAAATGTTTGAGGAAAGACTAAAATCATGATCTTTGGAATGAACGACACAATCCTTTACTATTACACCAAAGTGCTAATTTTAATATTTGGTACAAAATATAATATTAATATAATTTTTATGTGAAAATAGTTCAAAATTCAAGTTATATTCTTTTTAATTTATTATATTTTATAATCTTATATATTATCTTTTAAAATATAATATGTAAGATTAAATTCTATTTTCACATAAATTAAAATATGTATATTTATATAAGTATTATTTTTATTTTATATATTATATTAACTTTTAAAATAATGCTTATGATTTAGTGACAATATTTTTTTATCTATATTAATATTTTCATGTTATTTATTGTAATATAGATAAAAAAATAATGCCAATAAATCACATACATAAATATTTTAAAAGAATAGAAAACACTATCGTTTTATTTAATTATGTATCTTTATTATATAATTTAAATAAATTTAAATATAAATAAAAAATATCTTAATATAGGTAAAAAATACTATCATTAAATCATATATATAAATATTTTAAAAGATAATAAAATACTATCATTTTATGAAGTTATAATTTATATAAAAATATATACATCAAAGATAAAATTTATATTATATATTTATTGTATAAAATAAGTTTTGAATCATGTGATAAAAATATATAAGATTACAAAAATATAATAAATTAAAAAAGAGTAAAGTTTGAATTTTGAACTATTTTCACATAAAACTTATATTAATATTATATTTTGCACAAAATATCTAAATGATCACGTGAGTGTAACGGTAAAAGAGTATATGTCTTTCACTCCAAGGATCATAGTTCTTATCTTTTTTGAAAATATATAAAAATTCAAATAATAAATTAAAAAATAGGATAATCGATTTGATGAAATAGGCAAAATAAGAGAATAAATTTTACAATTAAGTCTATTATAAAAAATGTATGTAAACCCTTCTCATCCTTTCTAATCAATTTTTCCTCCTCTCATCTTTTGTCAATTGAAGGTATTAAGAATACACAACGATTGAAACTATGAGATATCAGGTATGTGCACAAAACTTTGTTTCTTTCCTTTTTCAATTTTTTTTATTCTGGAATGGTGAAACACTCTTTAATCATTACTTTGGAAATTCATTTTCGTAATGTTGGTTTAGATGTATTTTGGAAAGTATTTTATGAAATAGAAAATCTTTAAAAATATTTTGTAAATTACTTCTTAAAATATAAGAAATATAAATTATCTAGTCTCGATTATAACCAACAAAAGTCTTTTATCTTTTGGTCTCATATAAACAAATTTTACTTATATTTTAAGCAAAATTGCTTTTTTGGTCCCCCAGTTTATCTCCAATTTTGGATTTGGCCCCCCTATAATTTTAATTCACAAATTTGGTCCCCAGTTTTATAAATCCCTGTAAAATTGGTCTTGGAAGTCCGATTTGGACGTTGACTATCATGTGTCACGTGTGATTGCCACATGTCAATGCCACATGTCAATGTTTGAGTGGTTCCCTGTAAATGTTTCATTTTTTGTAGATAAAATTGTACTTTTGGTCCCCCAATTTTACTCCAATTTCGATTTTGGTCCCCTTATAATTTAATTCGCACATTTGGTCCCTTAGTTTTATAAATTCCTTTATAAATTCAACCAAATTTTATTACGAGAGAAGTTGTATTTCAAATTTCAAACAAAAATACCATTGTCATACATAGGCCACTTAAGCGTATACACATAATACCGCATGGGGGAGATAAAAAGAAAAAAATAGGGGGTTATTACAGAACCTGTTAAAGTAAGAGATCTGAAAATTTCAGACCTAGGTTGAGATTCATGCGCCACTTTTCCAAGTTGAACAACCCCGGAAGTGGGAGAGAGACAAATAGTGATTTTTCTCTAGATTTCAAGTGAGTGAAAAACTTGCGATGAAAAAGAAGTGCGAGATTTATCAAGATCTACCATGTCTCTACCACCAGTGGCTAAACCATTCAAAAGACCAATTTTACAAGAATAATTTATAAAGGAATTTATAAAACTGGGGGACTAAATGTGTGAATTAAACTATAGGGGGACCAAAATTGAAATTGGAGTAAAACTGGGGGACCAAAAGTGTAATTTTACCTACAAAAAATGAAGCTTTTACAGGGAACCACTCAGACGTTGACACATGACATTGACACGTGGCAGTCAACGTCTGAGGTTAACGGTCAACGTCCAAATCGGGCTTTCAGGATCAATTTTGCAGGGATTTATAAAAATGGGGGACTAAATTTGTGAATTAAATTATAGGGGGATCAAATTCGTAATTGAAGATAAAGTGGATGACTAATTTTGCAATTTTGCCTATATTTTATTTAATGAGATTCTCGCTAAAATATTTTTCATTTAATAAGGTTAAGAACTTTTTTATGCTTAATATCAAGTTCAAATTAAGTATAATTTAGAAAAAAATGTTTGTTTGTTTTTTTATTAAAAATTACACAATTAAATCAAATTAACTCATGTTCAAAATAAGTGTGAAGTATGCTCTTTTTTGCTTATGATGGATATCAGAGGAAGTATTGTAGAAAGTTGTTTCTTTGAAGATTTTTTATTTTAGAAAGTACTTTCTAAAATACAAAATACAAGTTCCGGAATCTATAGTCTGAAATTTATAAAGATATCAGTAAACATTGCAGAGACTAGAAAATACAACCTGCAAATGGGTAACAATATCAATGGTGGCCACCTTAGATCCTTCTTGCTATTGCCTGAGAATTCATTCATACAATTTCTCCTGTGAACAAATGTAAGCAGCGTTATTCACATAAAAGAAAAAGTTAAAACTTCAAACACATCAAATTGGGAAATTTAAGCAGTGCTCAAGCCACTTGATAAATAAATATTATGAATTGGTAAAACCACAGACTGACGGAAAACAAAATCTAAAATCAATTGTTGAAAATAACTTTAAACAGTAAACAACAATTAAAAAAAAAAACAGCGTGCTTTCAATGAAAGTGACACCGTGCACATATTTGCAGAGTTTAATTAATAATTAATTTTGTTTTTTAAAAAGGAAACGACAGAAGAGCTTACAAGAGCATGTCGTTCACCCGCCTGGAATGAGTTTTTGTTCGTTCACGAATCAAAACCCAACATGCTAATGTTTAAGAGGGCTTGCAACATGCACAAAACAACTTTAAAGAGGGAGGGGGTGGCTCTGCTATGAGACAGCAAATAAATTTGGGGAAGAAGAATGGGATAAAACAGAGGGGGGAGTGTCTCTGCTGTGAAGCTTTAAAAGAAAAAGGCCATTTACGTAATTTGGCTTTTGAAAAAAGGAAATGGAGTTTACTTAGAAAACAAGGAAAATGGATATAGAAAATGCCTAAAAAAGTGTACTCAAAATTTGGGCTTTGGGGTGTTGCAAGATGTTGTAGGGATGGCTGATGCTAGGTGCACCAGCATAATTGCTTGTGCACCAAGCATTTTAAAAAAATGCAAAAAATGTCCCTCTTGTATCTTTTTTTTTTTTTTTTTAAGGTGGTTCCTGTAGTGTTTTACGCCTCCATGCTTTTTTCTTCCGTTTCTCTCTTTTGTGTGGTTTTTTCTTAAGAGAGGTGAGCTTGGGTGAAGGTGAAGGGGTCGGTGGTCATTGTTGCGATGGTTGGTTCGTCGTCGTCGGCATACGAGGTAAACATTTCTGCTGGGTGTGTGAGTTGATCCATGAGTGGAATGTCGACATATGGATCAAGTTGATCCGTATGTTGATATTACACATACGAATGTAGTTGATCCATTTAAACCTTACGGATCAACTTGATCCGTATAAAGTTGATTCGTAAGGCTTATACGGATCAACTTGATCCATATAAACCTTACGGATCAACTTGATCCGTAAGTTGTACAAATTTTGAATTTTTTTAACATTTTTTAAGTTTAATATTTTTTAATTATTATTATTTTTGTATGCTCATTTTTAAAAATAAATTAATTGTTTATATGTGTAATTGAAATAATTCGTATGTAGAATGATATAGGGTTTTTGCATTTTATTTTATATGATTATCAATTGTAATGTTTATAAAATGGTGCGCAGTAAAAGATTATGTAGAGTTTTGTATGATATTATATGTATAGTGCGGTTAGATGTTGTATGTCTGTCATGTTGAAATTTTTGATTTGTTGTTAAGATGAGTGAAGATCAATGGATGTATGACAATATAATGTCTGAAGAAGTTGATATGGATGATCAAAATGAACAAGAATGTGGTGTGAATGAACAACATGTTGATTGTTCGGATGCGTTCAATACTTTTCAGGTAATAATGTTCATGATTGTTATTAATTTCATAAAATCAATGTCCCTTAGAAGACTAAAATTGTGTGGGTTGCGTTGTATGTGTTTGGTACTCGAGATGATGTTTTGCAGTGGGCTCGATTCGTTGCTCATGAAAATGAATTTGTGGCGGACATTATGAGGTTTGACACAAACACTAGTAGTAGAGGAAGGACTTCATTTGTGTTAATTAGTTGTGAAAGGAGTGGTCAATATAGGTCTAGGAAGAAAGATTTTGTTAGAAGAGATACTGGAAGTAGGAAATGTAGGTGTCCCTTCAAGCTTCACGGGAAACCAATGGTTGGAGGGAAAAGTTGGATGGTGAAGTTGATGTGTGGGATTCATAATCATGAATTGGCCAAGTCATTAGTTGGACATCCATACGCTGGCCGCTGGGTGATTGACTAAGGATGAAAAGACAATTATTGCTGATATGACCAAGTCAATGGTGAAACCAAGAAACATTCTACTAACGTTGAAGGAGCACAATGTCAATAGTTGTACAACAATCAAACAAATATATAATGCAAAAAGTGCATACTGTTCTTTCATTAGAGGAAGTGATACTGAAATGCAACATCAAATGAAGCTTCTTGAACGGGATCAATATATTCATTGGCATAGATTAAAGGATGAAGATGTGATATGTGATATCTTTTGGTGTCACCCTGATGCAGTGAAGTTATGCAATGCATGTAATTTGGTATTTTTGATAGACATTACCTACAAAACAAATAGGCACAGACTCCCACTACTTGACTTTGTTGGTGTGACACCAACGGGGATGACATTCTCTGCTGGTTTTGCATATCTGGAGGGTGAACGTGTTAATAATGTGGTATGGGCTTTAGAACGGTTTTGAGGTATATTTCTAAGACGTAATTCCCTCCTTGGAGTTATTATGACTGACAGAGACCTAGCATTGATGAATGCAGTGAAATCTGTATTCCCTGAGTGTACAAACTTATTGTGCAGATTTCACATCGACAAGAATGTCAAGGCAAAATGTAAATCACTAATTGGTCAAAAAAATGCTTGGGAGTATGTCATGGATGCCTGGGGAAGTCTGGTTGATTGTCCTTCGGAACAACAGTTCGATGAATGCCTTAAGAAGTTTGAAATTGCTTGTTCACCTTGGCCAATGTTTGTTGACTATGTTAATGAAACATGGATAATCCCCCACAAGGAAAAATTTGTTACAGCCTGGACGAATAAGGTGATGCATTTAAGAAACACAACAACAAACAGGTATGAAAATGTTCAATTATTTCTATTAAGGTTGATGAATTGATGGAATTTAATTATTGTATATGTTTATTATTTTTTGTGTATTTGAAATGTAGGGTTGAATCTGCTCATTGGACTTTAAAAATAGTATTACAGAATAACCTTGGAGACTTATGTAGTATTTGGGATGCCATGAACAACATAATCACACTGCAACACACTGAAATTAAAGCATCCTTTGAAACAAGTACACATGTGGTTGGACATGTTTTTAAAGTTACCTTATACAAGAAGCTTCTTGGAATGGTTTCAAGGTATGCTTTAAATCAGATTGCTGCTGAGTTTGAGTGTGTACATTATGCTGGCAAGAATCCTTCTTCTTGTGATTGTGTCATGAGAACTATGCACGGTCTTCCTTGTGCATGTGAGCTATCTAAATATGTTCTTGGTAGCATCCCACTAGATTCAATCCATATGTTTTGGAGGAGACTCAATTTTTCAGACCAAGGATTATCTGAGCCGGAAGTGACCATAAAGGAAGAGATGGAAACTATATCTAAAAGATTTGAGGAACTTGATGTTTGTGGTAAGTTTACTCTTTAGAGTAAACTCTATGTGTCCTCCTCCAGCAAAGGTCAACACTAAAGGTGCACCGAAGAAACCAATGAATAGAAACCAAAGATCAACAAAGCGTGATCCGTCTTACTAGGAGTATGTAAATGCTTTACATTCTGTGCAAATTAGCAATTCTTCAGTGAAGCGTAGTGATGTAAGCTCCATTGGAGCTTGTAGGCCTAGGATCTTCTTCATTAATGGATTCCTTTGATTCTTGGAAGATGAATGGCAGCGGAATGGAGAAGGAAGAGAGAGAGGAGATGCCACTTCAAGGAGAAGATGAGTCTAGAAGAAGCTCACCACCATAGGAGGCCATGGATACGAGCTTGGAGGAAGAAGGAGATGAATGAAGGGAGAGGAAGAGAAGAGCATGAAATTTTGTGCTCTAAAAGAGCTCTGAAATCTAAAGTTTAATTTTCAAATCATCAAAGTTGAAAAAATGCACACACATGACCTTTATTTATAGCCTAAGTGTCACACAAAATTGGAGGGAAATTTGAATTTCTATTCAAATTTCACTTGAATTTGAAATTGAATTTGTGGAGCCAAATTTTGGAGCCAAAATTTCACTAATTATGATTAGTGAATTTTAGCGATGGTTCAGCCCACTAATCCAAGATCAAGTCCAAGATTCTCCACTAAGTGTGCTTAGGTGTCATGAGGCATGTAAAGCATGAAGGACATGCACAAAGTGTGACTATATGATGTGGTAATGAGGTGTAGCAAGCAAATGCTCACCTCCCCCTCTAAAATTTAATTGGATTGGGCTTCTCCCAATTCAATTAAATTTATTTCCAACCACACACATCAAATATTCACTTAATGCATATGAAATTACAAAACTACCCCTAATACAAAAACTAGTCTAGGTGCCCTAAAATACAAGGGCTGAAAAATCCTACATTTATAGGGTACCTTACCTATATTATGGAGCCCTAAATACAAGGCCCAAAAATAATGAAACCTTAATCTAATATGTACAAAGATAAGCGGGCTCATACTTAGCCCATGGGCCCGAAATCTACCCTAAGGCTCATGAGAATTCTAAGGCCTTCTCTTACATTTGTGGCCCAATGTTCTTGGAGTCTTCTATCCAATGCCCTTGCGGGGTAGGATTGCATCATTCCTTCCCCCTTGAAAAGGATTTGACCTCAAATCCCGAGGTTTTTGAAACTCTGGGCTTTTTTCCTCAACACCTGTAAAAAGAACAAAAACATATGCATTATTGGTGTTTGGTATGTTGAAGTAAGGTAAGGTCTAAAAACCCATTTCCTGGGTATCTTTCCATGAAGGAACATGGTTCCTCACCAACTCAATGAGTGGTGCTACAAGTATAGAAAAATATGGGACAAACCTTTTGTAAAAGTTTGTTAAGTCATGGAAGCCCCAAATTTTTCTTATACTTGGTGGAGTGGGCCACTCAGGATTGACCTTTATTCTCTTAGGGTTGATGGGAACCCCTTGATCACTATTTAAAAAATTAAGAAAAGTAATGCAATAAAACATACCTTTTTCTGTATTTTCATGTTGATTATTCCTACAAAAAAGTATGACAAGCCTAAGGTGTCCCATATAAGTACCTAAGTTTGTATTGAAACTTAAAATTAGAACAAACCTACCTAATGAGTCCCTATGTACACAAATCATGAAGATGTTGGGTGCACGAGTGATTTTACAAAAGAGGGTTGTACCACTCAAAACATTCATCATACCACCTATTTTAGGGATTTGATGCCTAATAATACCTATTTTGGGCACCAACAAAGCACAAGGATTTAAGCTCTTGCGAACCAAACCCTCATCCAACAACTCCTTTACTTGAGGAATAAACTCAAGCCTAAGAGGTGTGGCAATGCTAACAAGTGTCTTTTCACAAAGGAGAAAATGTGGAGGTTTTCTAAGAGGGGAAATAACTTTAATATTTGTCTTTATTTCAAAATGCCTTTCCTTCTTAGCTAACCTCTTGGAGGAGACACTTGCCTCCTTACACTCCTCCTTAATCATTAAAGGTTGTCCTTCTTCTTGTGGGTAGATCTCTTCACTAGATTCTTT
This sequence comes from Glycine max, assembly GCF_000004515.6. Classification (NCBI taxonomy): domain Eukaryota; kingdom Viridiplantae; phylum Streptophyta; class Magnoliopsida; order Fabales; family Fabaceae; genus Glycine; species Glycine max. The sequence continues at coordinate 12,018,261 of NC_016090.4, forward strand.
CCCTTTTGCTTCTTCACTTTCACTAGAGGAAGGAAAAGTAGTAGCCTCATCTTGGGTACTATAAATGTCTTGGCCCCTCATAATCATGGTTTTCTTGGTGGGGCATTGAGAAGTAATGTGTCCTCTTCCAAGACATTTAAAGCACTTTATAAATCTAGTCTTCTCTTGCATACTAGCCTTAAGGGGTTGCCTTTCTATTGTCTTCCCCTTATCATCTTTGGGCTTAGAAGGTGTCACCCCTAAGATGCCTTGACCTTGGTCTTTCTTTGGATAAGAGTGAGAGCCATAAGATTTTGAAGTAGACTTCCTTTTAAGTTGTTGCTCTACCCTTATTTCCCAATCTAAGTTAGCCTCTACATTGTCCTTCCCATGGAAGTATGAGAGGTTAATGTTAGCCTCTTGAGGCTTTCTTTCCTTTTCTCTCATATGGGAGTGAGGTATAAGATGTGACCTATGCCTTCCTTCATAATAGTCATAAAGTTCTTCACTTAGGCTCTTGCAAGAGTTATGACTACTATAGGAGACATGTTTTTCTTTTCTTAATTCTTTTAGTATTTCCCTTCTTTCTTCCTCTCTTATTTTCTCTCTTTCATCTTGACTTATTTCTTCTACTATTTTTTTACCTTTTTCTTTTCTCTCTTGTTTTTCTTTCCACAACTTAAGGGATCTCAACTCACCTAATATCTTATACAAGGGGTCCTTAGGAGTAGAACCCTCACCATTAACACTAGATGAAGAATGAAGACTCATGTTGGTTCCTAAGTTATGGCTTGTTGGGGGTTTGAAAGCAAAAGGTAAAAAAAACTATGGTTGAAACTAGCCAACATAAATACTAAAAGAGGTGTGAAAGATAAGGTAAAAACTAATTGGTAAAAGGTAAGCTATCTAGGCAGTTTGACAATGGAAGGTAAAGGAAATAAGCTATGAAAGTAAGCAAGAAATTAAAGAGCAAGAAATGAAAACTAGGCGGATCCTAAGTGTTTTGATGACCTCATTTAAGGTTCCCAACAAAACACTCACTATCCTAAGGGAAAATTGCCTAAAATTATTACACACAAATGGAAGTAGGGTGACCTATTGGAGGCTCCCAACTTACTTCCAATGAAAGGCCTTTTTGTTACAAAATTTGAAAGCAATGAAGGTAAGTAAATTCTTAATTAAAAAAATTACAAAAAGGTCCTTAATTTTTGGTGATTGTTATCTCTTTGGCGATTCACTTAATTTGAAGTGCTTCTTAATCCAATAGCTCTTAAGGTGGTTTTCCCCTTGCTTCTTGACTCAAATTCTTCAAGGGATGGCACCAATCCTCCTTTCCAATTCCCTATATGGCAACTCACAAACAAGGAAACAAAGAGACAAGCAATAACCAAAGACCCAAAAAATGAAATGAAAGCTAAACCAATTGAGTTTTAACAAGAAATTTTTTTTAGGGATTTTTCAACAATCAAAGCAATGAAAAGCACATAAAAGCAAGCTAGGACTTATAGAAACTTAGAATGGCACTAGAGTAGAGTAAAAAAATCAAAATAAAAAGACTCAAGAAACCTCTAGTTTTGGAACTTTTTTTCACACTAATTTTCAATTGAAATTTCAGAACTAGGATTGTTATAAAATAGGCACCAATTATAGAACAAATTTTGAGCCAAAACAACAAGCACACTTCCCTTTCACTTTTTTTTCCTAGACACTGATTTTTCTCCCAATTTGTGTGATTTTTCTTATTTTTTCCTCTAATTCAAATCGCTTGGTTCTTTTTTCATAATTTTGATCTAGATGTCTAAAAAATTCAGTAAATATTTCAGCTCAAAACACGTAGTGACGAATTCCCATTAATTTATACAAGTTCGTATGTTCAAGCTGCCAGCACCAGCGATTTCAACCTAGAAATCAAGAGTAATGTTTATGTTGCTTAAGGCTTGGATAGTTACAATTTGTGTTTGCTTATTCTCAATTATCTTAAATAACACAATTCAAGAGAGCTTAAGACTTATTTTGATTCACAAATCCAGCCACAACTCAGCACCACAACTCAACTTCATCATAGGCATCATGTAGGAAACTTAGAAAACAAAAAAAAAAGAGTTCAACAATAAGACTACTTCTAGGAATTGATTTAAAACATGTTATGAACTAAATAACATGCATGAATTAGACTAAAAATTCAAAATATAGGCTAAGAATGACAAGAATACATGAAAAAATGTATCTAGAATTCAATCAACAAAATAAAAATTCAACACAAACTTAGAATATAACATGACAATTACTATGACTAAACATGACTCTAAGACAACATGGATTAAGTGATTTACACTTAGACTTTTGTGTTTTTTTTTCTAATCAATATTTTGGAAGAAAATTTAGATCTACAGGTTTAGCACAAGAATATTATGAATGAAAAAAGATAGAACCTAAAATCAACACAAAAACATGATTCAAGAGTAGATCTACAAAATTTGAACCATAGAAATGCAAGAACAAGTGTAGATCTAAGATTTAATCGATTTATTTTTTTTAATCTACTCTAAACAGCACCAAACCACAAGACAATGGAGGATATACATGGAGAATAATATGAAGAACAAGGAATTAAAGAGAATTCACCGAACAAAAAGATAGAGGAAGCAAAAGAACATCACCTAGATGAAGATGCTCTTGATACCACATGATGTAAGCTCCATTGGAGCTTGTAGGCCTAAGATGATCTTGGAAGATGAATGGCAGTGGTGTGTGATGCAATCCTACCCCGCAAGGGCATTGGATAGAAGACTCCAAGTAGATTGGGCCAGAGATCCAAGGGAAGGCCCTAGGGTTCTTATGAGCCTTAGGGTAGATTTTGAGCTCATGGGCTAAGTATGAGCCCGCTTATCTTTGTAAATATTAGAATAGGTTTTTTCCTTCATTTAGGCCTTGTATTTTGGCAATTCTAGTAGTATAGGGTTTTAGCCTTGTATTTCGAGGCATTTTGAGTAGTCTTTGTAGTATGGACTTTTTTTTTGTATTTTCATGTATTTTGTCATGGGGGTGAGCTTAGCTATTATAGGGGGTGTGTAGCTAAGTTCTAGCTTCTCATCTCAAGGAGGTGAGCTTAGCTATTAGAGAGGTGTGTGTAGCTAAGCTCTAGCTTCTTTAGGAATCTTTTCAAGGAAGCTTCTCAAGGAGGTGAGCTTAGTTATTAGAGGGGTGTGTGTAGCTAAGCTCTAGCTTCTCAAGGAAGTTTTCTCAAAGAAGCTTCTCAAGGAAGTTTTCTCAAGAAAGCTTCTCAAGGAAGCTACCTAGTCTATAAATAGAAACATGTGTAACACTTGTTGTAACTTTGATGAATGAGAGTCTTGTGAGACATACTTCAAAGTTCCACTTCTCTCCCTCTTTTATTCCTTCAATTTCGTGCTCCCCCCTCTCTATTTCTTTCCCTCTTTCTTTTCCTCCATTGAAGCATCCTCTCCAAGCTTCTTATCCAAGGCTCATCTTGGTGGTGAAGCTCCTTCTTCCATGGCTTATTCCTTAATGGATGGCGCCTCCTCTCACCTCCTTTCCTTTGTCTTCCGCTGCATCTCCATGGTGGAAAATCACCATTAAAGGACCCCATTGAAGCTCAAAGATCCAGCCTCCATAGAAGCCCCACAAGCAAGCTTCCATCAGTGTGACACCCTCTACCCCAACATATATATAAATAAATAAAATATATAAAAATATCGGTAACCAAATTCACACGGGTAAAAGGTTCACATTCACTTCACTATTATCAATTAAAACTTATTAAAACATATTTGGCACAAAATAAGGCCGTCAAAATTTATAAAAATATTTTGTTAAATTAGTGAGATAAAATAAAATAAAAATTCACTTTTCAATAATCAATCACACTTTTTCACTCATCAATCACATTACACAAGAATCACACATTTCGATCAAGACATAATAACACATCAATTTCATAATAAACAATTAGCAAGCATATGCAACAGTTATGCTAAGACTCAAACCTATATGCAATGTGGTACCATGTCAGGGAAAAACCATCTTGGGGTGCTTAGGAGTACATAACAAGACACACCACACAATGAGTTTGTTAGGTCACTCTTACTAAGTAAGATTATAGGGAGACCAGTCAGGGTCACGATGTTTTGTGAGAATGCTCCAACCATATGAGATCAGCATAGGCTTAAAGGAGCACTCAAACCCGGTGACCCCCAAGGCCTACACTCCGAAGGGTTCGTCAGGGCCTCTCCCTCCTGATTCAAGTCCAACCCCTAAAATAATTTTGCATGCAGACACTGCTCATGAATTATACAATACCCACGACCTCACACTCGTGTTTTAAACACGTTCAACACAATTGTGCTATGATTTAACACTGGTTCCTAAATAGGAAACCTACACTTTCTCTTTAACACTGGTTCCTACTTAGGAACCTACACTTTCTCTTTAACACTGCGCATCAACGCTTTTCTCAAGATAACATTGGTCGAGTTATTGTACAATTCATAGCTTACAACACAAGTAATGTCACATCAAGTGTTAACTACACACTTATCCACAACCAAAACTCATTCACAATTTCACATCTCAGTGTCACAATCCACCATCACATGTTTACACGTATCTCACAAATTAACACATGTTCAACTTTACACTTATGCTCAATCTCAATAACAATATTATAATCTTAAAGCAACATGTTATTCCACAATTCATCACATATTCTATTTATAAACACTACTCATGAATTACGCAATACCACGACCTCACACTCAGTTTCAAACACGTTTAACACATTGTGCTACAATTTAACACTGGTTCCTAACTAGGAACCTACACTTTCTCTTTAACATTGTGCATAAACACTGGTCAGGTTATTGTATAATTCACAGCTCACAATACCATTATTATAACATCAAGTGTTAAACACATCCACTTATTCACAACCAAATATCATACCCACAATTTAACATCTCATAACATTTCTAATGATATTCATAAGGTACAACATACACATGTTCATCAAATCTAACCATAATATTCTTAAACTCCAACAGTTAATAATTTTTGGAATCATACTATAACAACTCTACAATATTATTTACATAAAATATTAATATAAATAAATATATAACTAATTCTATATATATAAACTAGCATACATCATATTAGATCACGAATTTCAAAGTAAGCTTTCAATGCGCAAATTCTAAATAATTATATGAACACTTTGGTCAATTTCAATTATGATATTAGTTTTAAACTATATAAAAAAAAACCTAAAAAGCATGAAAAGAGAAAATACAAAATCAATATCTCATTCTAAATTTCTCCTTACTTTATTTCATCAATTCATGCTAATTAGAAAAAGGCTCGATTTATAGGGTTCACACTCGATACAATAGCATATCAATTTCACAACAATTATTTTGTCAAACATATATAATTCACAATTATAATTATAACGATAGAATAAAAAAATGATGGAAACACCCAAAAACCCATTCCAATTGATACTCTAAGGATCCCTACACATGTTCTCACTAATCCCCAATTGTGAATAACTCATCCCTTACCTCTAAGTGGGCTCATGTGTCTTCTGACAGCGATAGAGACATCTCTAACAAATTTCTGAGATTCCTCTAGTTGCTCTGATAGGGTTCCCAAACGTTAGAGAGAATGAGAAGGGATTGAAGCCTCCATTTGTACTATTTTCATGAGATTCCTTTTTCTCCCTCCACAAATATTAACTTGAAAATCCCAACAGTGAAAGTGTGTGCAATTTCATTTTGAACAACACATACAAATTTGACTACAATCCAACGGTTAACGAATTCAGGATCGTAGTTTTACCGAGATAGTTTTGGGTTTCTGCGAGAAAATAAAAGGGTACAATGCGAAGGGTATTCCTCTAGGCTCAGACATGATTTTAAAATTCCCAATGGTGAGAATTCTCGGAATTGGGTTGCAAACCTGGTGCTTAAATTTCATGACGATCCAACGATGAATGAGTCCATGGTCGTCATTTTTCTGAGACATGTTTGGTGGTCTGCGGGAAAAGAGAGGTTGAATAGGGAAAACGAAATTGAGAGGCGGAGGAGGCAGCTGAGGAGTCAGTCTGAAAATTGACCTAGCATTTTTCTATTTATAGCTAGGGGTATTCACGACCTATTATTTACTCTATTTTTTTTTATTTTATAAAAAAAGAAACTCTATTTTATTCTTTATCAAATGAATAATAAAATACTCTTTTTATTTTCTCTCAAACCATTATTTTAATTAATAAAGTTGTTTCCCCTTATCATCTATCATTATACAAACAAGGCCCTGAGTGGCCACGTGTCAAGCGTATGTTGCCCCATTTCCCGCCTAAAAATGTCACATCGTGCTACAATACCTACAAAAAAGTAGCACTTTTGTCTATCCTCTTTTTTTACGTTTTTTTTTATTTTACGAATACCAAGACATTTATTGTTTCCGTTTTGCATTTTCGGGTTACACTGTCATTTCGCATTCCTGTTGCATGCCTGTTACTTGGTTCCGTGTTTCTTTTCTCTCCTGTGATAAAAAAACATGGAAGACATGCGTTGGAAGCTTCGGATGTCTCCTTTGCTGCTCATGCTCTTGCTTATCTCACCACTAGCTTTCCTTCACCGTAGCTGCATAGACACATAAACAGAACCTTCGTAAGTTTTCATTTCCCTCTCCGTCTTCTGTGTTTTTGTTACATCTAAATATGCGATTTTTAACACGACATCTCTTCATTTGTCCACCCGTCTTTTGCGTTTTTTCTTTTTGTTTTTTTTCCATTTCGCTTCTGTGTTCTTTGTTTAGCAGAGAAGGTGGACGAACACACTAAAGCTGCGATTTTGATGAACGGACCCTTCGTAAGTTTTCATTTGCCCACCCGTCTTCTGCGTTTTTTCTTTTTGTTTTTTTTTTCATTTTACTTCCTCTGTTCTTTGGTTGGCAGAGAAGGTGGACGAACACACTAAAGCTGCGATTTTGATGAGTACGAGAGTGTTTTCTTTGTTGCTCCGACGTTGATGTGCTTCGTTTACCCTTCCCGTCTTCTGCGTTTTCTATTATGTCGATTTGTTGCGGTTTTTCATACTTAAAGTTTTCTTGCATGCTTTTGGTTTCGCAGAGAAACAGTTGCATTTATAATGATCTCCTTCAAAGCTTTATGATGTTGCTTTGCTTAAACTTATCTTGCATGTTATTTGTTTCGCAGAGAAGGTCGACCAACACACTAAAGCTTTGATTTTTATCTCAACAAAAACAACGATTTTTATCACAACAGGTGTGTTTTCTTTGTAGTTCTTTCAAAGCTTAATTTTTTTGGTTAATTGTTTGGGTGTTCTTGATCCTTCTCCTACTTTGTTTCGCATAGAAGCCCGAACAACACTAAAGCTTTGATTTTTATCTCAAGAAAAGCAGCGATTTTTATCACAACATGTGTGTTTTCTTTGTAGTTCTTTCAAAGCTTAATTTTTTTGGTTAATTGCTTGGGTGTTCCTGATCCTTCTCCTACTTTGTTTCACATACAAGCCCGAAGAACACTAAAGCTTTGATTTTTATCTCAAGAAAAACAATGATTTTTATCACAACAGGTGCGTTTTCTTTGTAGTTCTTTCAAAGCTTAATTTTTTTGGTTAATTGTTTGGGTGTCCCTGATCCTTCTCCTACTTTGTTTCGTATAGAAGCTCGAAGAACACTAAAGCTTTGATTTTTATCTCACACAAGAAAAGCAGAAATTTTTATGACAACATCTGCGATTTTTTGGGTGTTCTTGATCCTTCTTCTACCTTGATGGCGCTTTCTTTGTTTTCCCTCCCCGTTTTCTGCATTTTCTTCCATTTCAATTTGTTGGGGCTAATTTAAATAGTTGCTTAATCTTTTATTCTGTGTTCTTTTACTCTGAAACATATTTTGTTGTTTACTTAAGGTTGTTAATATTTTGGTATATCCTAACTGACATTGGTGCATTTCTATGATTCTTTTTTCTTTAGCTTTTACCTTTCCTGTGCACTATATTTGGTTGGACCTTTTGTGTTTCAAATATTAAATTGCTTCTACCTTTCTTGTGTATTATATTAGGCTGTTTCCATTGTAGGTTTTCCCCTTATTTGTTTGATTTTACCTAAGCCTTTTATGTCAGCCCTAATATTTGGTTGCTTTAGTGTCTTTAGCATTTGTTGGTTATCATTATTTTTTCTTTAGCTTTTACCTTTCATGTGTATTATATTTGGTTGGACCTTTGTGTTTCAAATATTAAATTGCATCTTTTGTATCCATTGCTGCTGGGTAAATTGCTTATTTGTGTTGTACCTCAGCTGTGAATGACTTTTTTTCGTGCATGTCTATGATTCACTTTTTTTTTCCTTCTAGCTTTCCTGTGTATTATATTAGGCTATTTCCATTGTAGGTTTTCCCCTTATTTGTTTGATTTTAACTAAGCCTTCTATGTCAGCCCTAATATTTGGTTGCTTTAGTGTCTTTAGCATTTGTTGGTTATGATTCTTTTTTCTTTAGCATTTACCTTTCCTGTGTATTATATTTGGTTGGACCTTTTGTGTTTCAAATATTAAATTGCACCTTTTGTATCCATTGCTGCTGGGTAAATTGCATATTTGTTTTGTACCTCAGCTGTGAATGACTTTTTTTCATGCATGTCTATGATTCACTTTTTTTTTTGCTTCTACCTTTCTTGTGTATTATATTAAGCTGTTTCAATTCTAGGTTTTCCCCTTATTTGTTTGATTTTACCTAAGCCTTCTATGTCAGCCCTAATATTTGGTTGCTTTAGTGTCTTTAGCACTTGTTGGTTATGATTCTTTTTTCTTTAGCTTTTACCTTTCCTATGTATTATATTTGGTTCTTTTGTGTTTCAAATGTTAAATTGCACCTTTTGTATCCATTGTTGCTGGGTAAATTGCTTTTTGTGTTGTACCTCAGCTGTGAATGACTTTTTTTCGTGCATGTCTATGATTCCCTTTTTTATTTTGCTTCTACCTTTCTGGTGTATTATATTAGGTTGTTTTCGTTGTAGGTTTTCCCCTTATTTTTTGATTTTTTCCTAAGCCTTCTATGTCAGCCCTAATATTTGGTTGCTTTAGTGTCTTCAGCATTTGTTGGTTATCATTATTTTTTCTTTAGCTTTTACCTTTCATGTGCATTATATTTGGTTGGACCTTTTGTCTTTCAAATGTTAAATTGCACCTTTTGTATTCATTGCTGCTGGGTAGATTGCTTATTTATGTTCTACCTCAGCTGTGAATGACTTTTTTTTCGTACATGTCTATGATTCCCCCTTTTTTTTTTTGCTTCTACCTTTTGTGTGTATTATATTAGGCTGCTTCCGTTGTAGGTTTTCCCCTTGTTTGTTTGATTTTTTCCTAAGCCTTCTATGTCAGCCCTAATATTTTGTCTTTAGTGTCTTTAGCATTTGTTGGTTATGATTCTTTTTTCTTTAGCTTTTACCTTTCCTGTGTATTATATTTGGTTGGACCTTTTGTGTTTCAAATATTAAATTGCACCTTTTGTATCCATTGCTGCTGGGTGAATTGCTTATTTGTGTTGTACCTCAGCTGTGAATGACTTTTTTTCGTGCATGTCTATGATTCACTTTTTTTTTTTTGCTTCTACCTTTCCTGTGTATTATATTAGGCTGTTTCCTTTGGGATTTAGCTACTTATTCCATATTTTTCTTCCCTACCTTGTCCTTGGCCCCATTACAACCTTTAAAGACCTTTTGATCCTCATGTGCATGTGTTTGTCAAGTTGTTGTCAATTTTAGAATTTTGCCAAGTCTATGTGGTGTTTGTTTTCATGGGTGCTTCGAGAGTAAACATTAGCCTAGACACTTGAGAGATAGAGTGTATATTTTGTGAGGCTTTATCACTTTTCATTCTTGAGCTGATTAACTATTTTGCCATGATTGGGTTGCTTGGATGATTTTCACGAATGTCTTGAGTCTTGATCTCTTCATGTAAGATGTTACCCATTCCTTTCACTCCTTGATGTTCATTGAGAAATATGTAAATGTTTGTGTTTGTCCCTCTTTGATATCCTTGGCTTTTGTTCTTTATTTCATTTTGCCCAGGAGTGCAAAAGGCTAAGTATGGGGGGTTTTGATGTGCCATTATTTTCTCCTATTTCTTAACCCTTTTTGCACCATTTTAAGTACTGATTAATCTTAATTGTCAAATTAATTAGGCAGTTTTATTATTTGGGCCCATTCAACTAATTTGATGTTTTTAATCTAATTTCAGGAATTAATGAAGCATTGGGCTTGAATCCAGAATTGGGCTTGGACTTGAAGAGGGCTATTTTATTCTACAAAATTTTATCTTATCTAGGCTTTATCTTATCTAGATATTATTTAGATTTGATCTCATCTAGATATTATTTCATCTAGATCTTATCTTATCTTATCTAGATTTGATTTTATTTTATTTATGGGCTTGGATTTAAAATAGATTTGTAAGCTTTGGGGCTGGAAAACTATATAACAGCACCAAGGTTCTAGTTTAGGCCCTCTCTTCTCTTTTCTCCTTTTTTAGTTTTTGGCAATTGCAGTTCTGACTTTTAGTTTTATCAATAAAATTTCGTTCTTCAATCTATAATTTTGTTCTCTATTGATTAATGGAAGGCTAAGTCCCCAACGTTGTTTTCTCTTGAGGATCAAGCACAGTTCTCTTTGAGGTTCTATTATTACTGTTAAATTCTGTTCAGTTTTTCCTCTTCACTAATTACTCTGAATTTGTTGCTATTAATTCCTGCATGCTTAGTGCTTGATTAATTGTCTCTGCGCTTAATTTACGTTCATGCTTAATGATCGTTTATGAGTAATTGGTGTACGTGTTGCTTAATCACATAATGAATGCCTTATGTTATGTTTCGCTTAGTAATTTAATTTAGGGTTGGATTAAGTGGTTAAAATGATAAAGGATAAATTCTCGCAACCTAGGATAAGAGACTTGCTTGTGAATCAAGGGGAAGCAACGCATTTTAATTCTGATATTTTCTAATTCAATTTTACTCGCTGTTTAATTTACAAAAGCAAACAACCATCCCTCATTTTAATGTTTATTTGATTCGGGTACGACCTCAATCAAATTTGGCGCCGTTACCGAGGAGCAGTGTCCAAAGGTTCATAATAGCTAGTAATTTGTGTTTTATGTTTCGTTGTTTTATGCTTTCGTGTGTTGTGTTAGTGTTGTGTTCGTGTTGCGTTGAGTGTTTTTTAGTGTCTTGTTATTTTGTTTAGTGTGATGTTTTATTTTAGTTTTTTTGTTCAGTGCTTCCCCTGTTTCAGTTTTGTGTTTTGCTGTGAATAGTGCTTTGCGACGGATTTAGCGACCACTTTTGTTGAACTGGAAAACAGGGTAGTAGTGGAAATCCCTTAGTGACATATTTTAGAGACCACCCTTGCTGAATTAATTTGGATTTTTTGTTTTGGTAGCTTTAGTTGTTATTTTTGGCTGAATTTTTTTGTGGTCACTTCTTTTGATCCATATTTTGTGGGAAAAATAGCTGGAGCCCTTAGTTTGGTCAGATTTGAAAGTTCTAAAAAAAGTAGCAAATTCGATTTTTGTCAAAACTTCAAACGGCCATAACTTTTGCTTCGGTTATCAGAATCGCAATTATTATATATGTATTTGGGGTAGAAAAAAATTTCCCATGCCATGGCACCTCGCCATAGGCCGGCTGAGGTCTCCTTCTTCCAAAAATTGCGATTCTATCAAAAGTTTTTTTATTTTCCAAGTATTATTCTCTTATTTTTCTTAACTTGTCATTTTTAGCTTCTTAGTTAGACTTTGAATTTCTGTTTGAAATTTTTTGGCTATCTTCTCATCATTTTATAAGGTTGCTCACAAAATTTCAAGTCATTTGGATATCATTTGAGGGTAGTTGTAGTTCAAACCTACATTATTACTTGCATAAGAAGGTAACTAGTTGTGCATGCTGAATATAGTGTATGACTAGAGGCAATCCATCTGACTTACAACCCTTTGATCCTGAGATAGATAGGACATTTCATAGATTAGTTAGACATCATTTAGTACCTTTTGAGCATCCTGAGCATCCTGTTATTGGTGATTTTGAGCATTATTATTTTGAACAATCTGATTTTGAACATTCTGAGAACATGGCACAATCTCCACCCCGTGAGAGGACTCTAAGGGAAATGGCTGCACCTGATTTCACCTATGAAAGCTTGTGCATCCAATACCCTGACAAGGATGTCCCATATGTTCTTAAAACTGGATTGATCCATTTGTTTCCATAGTTTCATGGCCTTGCAGGTGAAGACCCGCACAAACATCTAAAAGAATTCCATATTGTCTGCTCCACCATGAAACCCCCAGATGTCCAGGAGGATCACATATTTCTGAAGGCTTTTCCTCATTCTTTAGAGGGAGTGGCAAAGGACTGGCTTTATTACCTTGCTCCACGGTCCATCACGAGCTGGGATGACCTCAAGAGAGTATTCTTAGAAAAGAATTTCCCTGCTTCCAGGACCACGACCATCAGAAAGGATATTTCGAGCATTAGACAACTCAGTGGAGAGAGCTTATATGAAAACTGGGAGAGATTTAAGAAACTATGTGCAAATTGCCCTCACCACCAGATTTCTGAGCCGCTTCTCCTCCAATATTTTTATGAAGGACTCAGTAACATGGAGAGAAGTATGATAGATGCTGCCAGTGGTGGAGCCCTTGGAGACATGACCCCTGCTGAAGCCAGAAATTTAATTGAGAAGATGGCTTCCAACTCCCAACAATTTAGTGCTAGAAATGATGCTATTGTCATTAGAGGAGTGCATGAAGTAGCCACGAATTCATCTTCATCAGGTGAGACTAAGAAGCTTGAAGGTAAACTAGATGCCTTGTTAACCTGGTAACCCAACTGGCCATGAATAAAAAATCTGCACCTGTCGCCAGACTCTGTGGTTTATGCTCCTCTGTCGACCACCACACAGACCTTTGCCCTTCTGTGCAACAATCTGAAGCAATTGAACAGCCTGAAGCTTATGCTGCAAACATCTACAACAGACCTCCTCAACCTAAGCAGCAAAATCAGCCACAACATAACAATTGTGACCTCTCCAGCAGCAGGTACAATCCCGGGTGGAGGAATCATCCCAACCTTAGATGGTCGAGTCCTTCACAACAACAGCAACAACAATAGCCTTATTTTCAGAATGCTGTTGGCCCAAGCAGACCATACGTTCCTCCACCAATCCAGCAGCAACAATAGCAACAGCCCCAGAAACAACAAACAGTTGAGGCTCCTCCGCAACCTTCCCTTGAAGAACTTGTGAGGCAAATGACTATGCAAAACATGCAGTTTCAACAAGAGACCAGAGCCTCCATTCAGAGCTTAACTAATCAGATGGGACAATTGGCTACACAGTTAAATCAACAACAGTTCCAGAATTCTGACAGATTGCCTTCTCAATCTATCCAGAATCCCAAAAATGTGAGTGCCAGTACATTGAGATCGAGAAAGCAGTGTCAAGAACCTCAACCAGCCAATGAACCTGCCCAACCTCACTCTACTCTAGAAAAAGATGATGACAAAAATGTAAAGAGTAAGTTACCTAACAATTTCTATGCAGGTGACTCTAAAGAGAAGCAGCATATCCCTCTTCCATTCCCTCCAAGAGCAATTTCCAACAAAAAAATGGAAGAGACAGAGAAGGAGATCTTGGAAATATTTAGAAAAGTAGAAGTAAACATACCTCTGCTGGATGCAATAAAGCAAATTCCAAGATATGCTAAATTCTTGAAGGAGTTGTGCACTAATAAGCGGAAGCTTAAAGGAAGTGAAAGAATTAGTATGGGCAGAAATGTCTCCGCATTGATTGGTAAATCTGTTCCCCAAATCCCTGAAAAATGTAAAGATCCAGGTACATTCAGCATACCTTGTATTATAGGGAACAATAAGTTTGACAATGCTATGCTAGATTTAGGAGCTTCTGTTAGTGTGATGGTTATGTCTATTTTTAATTCTCTATCTCTTGGTCCCTTACAGTCAACTGATGTGGTAATTCATTTAGCTAATAGAAGTGTTGCCTATCCTACTGGTTTCATAGAGGATGTCCTAGTTAGAGTTGGTGAACTGATTTTCCCTGTTGATTTTTATATTTTGAATATGGAGGAGGGACTTTCTAAAGGATCAGTTCCCATCATTCTAGGCAGACCTTTTATGAAAACTACTAGAACTAAGATAGATGTATATGTAGGCACACTATCTATGGAGTTTGGTGATATAACTGTTCATTTTAATATCCTTGATGCTATGAAACACCCATCTGAAGATCTTTCTGTATTTCATGTTGAAATAATTGATCATGTTGTTGATGAATACATGACTGATCTTCATTCTAATATGCATGCCTGTCACTCTTCATGCATTGAATCTGAATTTGTACTTGGTCATATGTCTGAATTTGATGCTGAGAGTGAATCTGAATTTGATATTGATTACATGTCTGGTGATGTTTTACCTCTTGAGATTGATTTTATAGAGTCAGATAGAACTAACCATGTTTCAGGAAGTACACATACCTTTGACTTTCTTTATGAGGTACAGGCTAAGAAACCATCTCTTTCTACCATTATCCAGCCGCCCACACTAGAATTGAATCCTCTGCCATCAAATTTAAAATATGCCTACTTGGATGATAACAAAAGTTTTCCAGTAATTATATCTGCCTCCCTTGTTGATGAGCAAGAGGAGAAGTTGTTATCAGTTCTCAAGAAGCATAAGAAGGCTATAGGCTGGACCCTGGCAGACATTCCTGGTATTAGCCCATCCACATGTATGCATCGAATAAATTTAGAGGATGGGGCTAAACCAGTAAGACAGCCACAAAGAAGACTCAACCCGGTGATTCTTGATGTAGTGAAGAAGGAGGTAACCAAGCTTTTGCAAGCTGACATCATTTATCCTATCTCCGACAGCCAATGGGTGAGTCCCGTCCAGGTAGTCCCGAAGAAAATCGGCCTCACCATGATAAAAAATGAGAAGGAGGAGCTGATTCCTACTCGGGTGCAGAACAGTTGGAGAGTCTCCATCGACTATAGGAGGCTGAACCAGGTTACCAAAAAGGACCATTTTCCACTGCCATTCATTGACCAGATGCTTGAATGCCTGGCAGGTAAATCTCACTACTATTTCCTTGATGGTTTTTCTGGTTATATGCAAATCACTATTGCTCTTGAGGATCAGAAAAAGACCACATTCACCTGCCCCTTTGGCACTTTTGCCTATAGGAGGATGCCTTTTGGCCTATGAAATGCCCCTAGTACCTTCCAGCGGTGCATGATTAGTATTTTTAGAAAATTGCATAGAGGTGTTTATGAATGATTTCACTGTATATGGATCCTCTTTTGATGTTTGTTTGGATAGTCTAGAAAAGGTTTTGAATAGATGCACTAAAACTCCTATCGTGAGCTACCCCACGGGTTCCTCGTCGCGTCACTTGAAGATTCCTTTTTGTCCTTGCTTGTCGATTCCACGCAAGCCTCTACCATACCAAAACGAAGGAGACTTAATATGGATTTTAGAAAACAAAGCTAACAATAATGCTCTGGGTCAAACACCCACGTTACTTCATGAAAGAGCTGAGAGCATTTTGGGTTTTACAAAGGGATATCATTTGTAAATTCCGACCACGCCAATGTGACCGGGGTTCAGTGTAGGTTATGAAAATAACATGCATTTCATGAAAAGATAACGTTTAAAAAGTCTCCTTCTCTAGGGTTTTTCAGAGCAAATGTAAAACATGCAATGGTGGTTCCAAAGTCAGAAAAGATGCAAAGACAAACAAGCATAGAACCATGGTTACCTCGAAAGAAAATGAAAGGTCAGATTAGGGTTTCGTTCTCTACCGAAACCGCAAGCCAAGTTGGAAAATTCCGCTTCAGTTGAAGGGTTCCTCTCGGTGTGGGGTTTCAACGGAGAACAACGGCGGTTTGTGGTGGCTAATGGTGGCTGTGGGTGATGGAGAAAAAGCTTGGGTCATTGGAAATGGTTTTGGAAGGAAGAAAGGAGAAGAAATGACGTTTTTCCTAAGCTACACGAAAGCAAAGGCTGAAACGCTCAAATGAGAATTGCTCTCGGGAACGGAAGCTTCACGCATACTCCAGAGACCTTCTCACAGATCCCAACGGTCATATCGTGGACAAGTGTCTTGTGAAGCTGCAGACCGAATTTCGAAAAGATCCAACGGTTAACGAAGTCTGGGAAGCGTTTTTACCGAGGCAGCTTCATGTAGCTTCCTCAAGAAGCTTCATTAAGAGGCTTCTTCAAGAAGCTTCCTCGTGGCTTCTTTGAGAAGTTTTCTCAAGAGACTTCTTCGAGTAGCTAGATCCTTATCTACCCATATCCCTCTATTAACTAAATTAACCTCCTTGAAAATAATTACGTATAAAAATAACACAACGAATATAATCAAACATCAAACATAATTACTAATAATATATAGATATATATATCTGGGTGTTACAACTCTGCCACCCTTTTAGAAATTTCGTCCCCGAAATTTACCTTACTCAAACAAGGATGGGTGAGCTTCTCGCATCTGAATTTTTAATTCCCACGTGGCATCTTCTCCTGATGCACCTCCCTAGATCACCTTGACCAACATAATCTCTTTCCCTCTTAGGTGTTTTGTTCGCCTATCCTCGATCCTCAAAGGCAATGTTTCATATGTCAAATTCTCCTTCACATGTACATCATCCCATTCAATTACATGGGATGGATCATGGATATACTTACGGAGTTGAGACACATGAAAGACATTATGAAGATTAGAAAGAGACGGGGGTAATGCAATTCGGTATGCCACAGGGCCAACTCTCTTAAAAATTTGGAAAGGACCAATAAAGTGAGGTGTGAGTTTTCGGGATTTCAATGCTCGACCAACCCTAGTCCACGGAGTGACTCTCAAGAATACATGATCACCAACCTCGAATTCCTCCAATGACTGAATGGTCCGTTCAGTTTGGCCATCAGTCTGAGGATGGTAGGCTGAACTTAGTCTAAGCTTGGTCCCCAACGCTCTGTTCAAGCTTTCCCAAAATCTAGAGGTGAATCTAGGATCTCTATCAGATACTATACTAGATGGCTCACCATATAATCTAACAATCTCACTTATATACAGGGAGGTCAACTTCTCCAAGGAAAATCTGATATTAATAGGAATGAAGTCAGCAGACTTGGTCAGTCTATCAACAATAACCCAAATAGAATCTAAACCTCTAGGGGTTCTAGGTAGTCCTACCACAAAATCCATGGAAATACTGTCTCACTTCCACTGGGGTATCTCTAAAGATTGTAACTTCCCTGAAGGTCTCTGATGTTCTATCTTAGCCTTCTGACAGATTAGGCATGCATACACAAACTCACTAACCTCTCTCTTCATATTGGGCCACCAAAACATCATCTTTAAATCCTGATACATCTTGGTAGCACCAGGATGGATGCTCAAATTACTCCTATGTCCTTCCTCTAAGATCATCTTCCTAAGTTCAGGCACACTGGGAACACAAATCCTATCTTGAAGTATCAAAACTCCATCTGATCCAACCTTGAAACTACTATCCCTTCCTGACTCTATAGCCTCTAACCGAGTCCTTAGAAAAGGATCAATCTTTTGACCTTTCTTGATATCACCTAGTAACTTACTAGTAATCCTGAAAGTTCCTAATCTTACACTATTAGGAGTAACCTCACATGCAAGACTAAGGTCTCTAAACTGTTCTAGGAGATCCATCTCTCTAACCATCAAGGCAGACATATGTAGAGATTTCCTACTCAAGGCATCAGCCACTACATTGGCTTTACCGGGATGGTAGTTAAGCTCAAAATCATAATCCTTAAGAAACTCTAACCATCTCCTTCGTCTCATGTTCAGCTCCTTCTGACTAAACAAGTATTTAAGGCTCTTATGATCACTAAACACCTGGAACTTAGAGCCAAACATATAATGTCTCCAAATCTTAAGGGCAAAAACTATAGCAGCCAACTCTAGATCATGGGTGGGATAATTCCTCTCATGAGTCTTAAGCTGTCTAGAAGCATAGGCCACCACTTGGCCATTCTGTATCAACACTCCGCCTAAACCCATCTTTGATGCATCACAATACACCTCAAATGGTTCTCTTGGGTTAGGCAAAACTAGCACTGGAGCGGTCGTCAATCTTTCCTTAAGGGTCTGGAAACTATGCTCACACTGGGTATCCCACACAAAAGCTTGACCCTTACGAGTCAGTTTAGTCAAAGGTATAGCCAACTTGGAGAAACCTTCTATGAATCTTCGGTAATATCTTGCTAAACCTAGAAAACTCTTAATCTCAAAAACAGACTTAGGACTCTCCCACTTAAGAACAACTTCTATCTTAGAGGGATCCACAGCTATACCCCCTTGAGATATCACATGCCCTAGGAAACTAACTTTCTCTAACCAGAACTCACACTTGGACTACTTAGCATAGAGTTGTCGGTCCTTAAGGGTATGCAACACAATCCTCAAATGTTCTTCATGTTCCTCTCTAGTCTTGGAGTATACCAAAATATTGTTTATCAATACTACCACAAAACTATCAAGGTAAGGATGAAAAACTTTATTCATGTAGTCCATAAAGACTCCTGGAGCATTAGTCACACCAAAGGGCATGACTAGATACTCATAGTGACTGTAACGGGTCCTAAAAGCAGTCTTTGGTATTTCCTCAGACTTCACTCGGATCTGATGATAACCCGACCTAAGGTCTATCTTGCTAAACACACAAGCTCCTACCAGCTGGTCCATAAGGTCATCTATTCTAGGCAAAGGGTACTTATTCTTAATCGTTACCTTATTCAACTGGCGGTAATCCACACACAACCTAATGGTTCCATCTTTCTTCTTCACTAGCAACACTGGGGCTCCCCACGGAGACACATTAGGCCTAACAAACTGCTTATCCAACAACTCCTCTACCTGTTTCTTAAGCTCAACTAACTCTATAGGAGACATCCTATAAGGAGCTATGGATATGGGTCCAGTACCAGGTACTAAGTCTATGGAAAACTCTATCTCTCTCTCAGGTGGCAGACCGGTTATATCCTCAGGAAACACTTCAGGAAACTCTCTGACAACAGGGAGGTCACACATAGAAACCTTTGTCTCCGTATCCGGGCTAGACAAGATCATGTACACTTGAGCATCTTCCTTTAAAGATGTCATAACTTGGTTGGCAGAGATAAACATCATATCCTTACTCACTCCAGAATCATTAAACACCACACTTTTATCAAAACAGTTCAACAAGACATGGTTTGAAGATAACCAGTCCATACCAAGAATAACATCAATCTGGCTCAAAGGCAAATAAATCAAATCAATCAAGAATGTTCTACCAGAAATCTCCACAGGACAATTCGAACACACATCAGAAGTTAACACAGAACCACTAGTAGGGGTCTCTACCACTAGATCTTTATTTAAGGAAGACATAGAAAGCTTAAGTTTTCCTACACACAAACAGGATATAAAGGAATGGGTGGCACCAGAATCAAACAACACAAGCAAAGGAATCCCATTTATGAAACATCTATCTTGGATTAGATCTTTGGATTTCGAAGCTTTAACACCATTAAGGGTAAAGACTCTTCCCGTGGCCTTTGGATGTCCAGTTTGACCATTCGGGCCTCCACCATTTCGCTCTTTCTTGGGTCGTGAACAATCTCTTTGAGTGTGTCCCTTTTGTCCATAATTAAAACATGTTGCGCCTATATCAGGACAATTCGAGGAGATGTGCCCTGGCTTACCACATCTGTAACAAATGATATGAGTGGAGAAAGTATTGGGCTTGCTACCACTACCACCTGCAAATCCCCTAGCAACAGTCCTCTGATTGTCATGGCGGTTACCATATTGCTTAGGGGGTTTCGAATATGGTTTTCCTCAATGTTGAGGCCCATTCTTTTTGTTCCTCATTGGACCTGTACTCCAATAATAGGCCGCCCTATCTCGGGAGTCTTCATCCCAAATCCGGCACATGTTAACCAAAAGTGGGAACTGACGAACACCTTGGTAATTCACAGCTTGCTTCACTTCAGGTCGTAAGCCATTTAGAAACTTTACACACTTGAAACTTTCACCATCTCTCCCTTGATAATGGGGAAAGTATCTCACCAGCTCCTCAAACTTGGCTGCATATTCAGCCACAGTCATACTTCCCTGCTTAAGCTCCAAAAACTCCATCTCCTTCTTGTTCCTAACATCCTCGGGAAAGTATTTCTCCAAAAACACTCTCTTGAAGATATCCCAGGTCACATCTTGACCTTTAGCCTCTAGGCATTGGCGAGTATTCTCCCACCAATACTCAGCCTCTTCCACTAGAGTATATGTACCAAAAGCAACCTTTTGCCCCTCCGAACATGCCATAACTCAGAAAATTTTCTCAATTTCCCTTATCCAGTTCTGAGCACCATCAGGGTTGTATCCTCCATTGAATGAAGGAGGGTTGTTTCGTTGGAAGCGATCCAACCCCTGGTACTCAATAGCTCCACCAGCTTCTCCTCTATTCGGATTCCTTATAGCCTAGGCTAAGGCTTGAAGGGCATCCGCTATCGCATGATCATTCCATCCAGCCATCACTCCCTATACACACCAGGGAGTTATACATGGAAGGAATACACACAAACAAAGAACCACACAACAATCACAACCATCACAAATTCCTACTCTGTTACTCTTGAGAGTTGACGCCTCGAGACATTAACACCCATTTCCATCATTTTTATTTTTTGATCGCTTGCCATATCATTCCATTGCCCTTCATGAATTATACAGATGGCCAGTCTAATAACCCATGACCCGACATTGAAATTCATGGTATAGCAGACATCAGAAAAACAAATTCAATATGACTACAACAATCAAATCTCTATAGCTCATTAAAACACAACTAGTGAGTAAGTGCTAATAGCAAACAACGAACATCAGCAAACAACCAACACCAAGCATTCAACAAAACAACCAGAGAATGCACAGAAAAACATAGTAGACTCACAACTCACTGGCTGAAAGGTTTGACCTGCTCTGATACCACTAAATGTAACGACCCGCCTCGTCGCTACGGTATCCACACTCTAATATTCGATAATTTCAATTTTTATAAAAAGAACTCCCTTAATTTTTGCTTATGAAAATAGAAGTGATTTTGTCACAACATAAATTCATCCAACAACACGCCATTACTCAAGTGAATATGCATAATTACATAGAAACAATAATTCGGTACATGTCATACACATAACAAAAATTAAATTTGTTCATAGATATAATTAAAATCCCAATTTTACATCTTTAACTCAACAAAATAAAACTTAAAAACCAACTATGGAGGAGTTGATTAAAAAACACAACTCTCTCCCAAAATAACGCCAACGTCATCACGTCAGCTTGGCGGCTCCTCACCAGAATCTTACTCCCTGCACCCTGTTAGACAAATGGCCTCAGTTATCTTAAGAAGGGGGGGGGGGGTTGAATTAAGATAACAATAACTATTCCCTAATTTAAAATTTCGCTCTCTCTTTTTAGATTAACAATGCACCCTTAACATGAATTACTAAAAAGGCAATTCAGAATAAACTTCTCAAAAGATAAATAGCAATAATTAAAAGAAGTTTAAGGGAAGAGAGAAATGCAAACTTGATTTATACTGGTTCGGTCACTTCCTATGCCTACGTCCAGTCCTCAAGCAACCCACTTGAGATTTTCCACTCTCTTTGTAAAATCCTTTTACAAAGTCTGAATCACACAGGGACAACCCTTCCCTTGTGTTCAGGAATCCTTTACAACAAGAGACCCTCGGTCTCTTAACCCCTTTTCAGAAGTAAAAAGAAAAGAAGAAGAAATCTCTCTTGAAAGAGACAGATTGTACAATGAAGATCAATCACAATTCCTTATTTGAATATGCAAGTGTTTGACCAAGGAATCTTTGAGAGGATAAGACATTTCAATTTAGAAAAACTCTCTTAATCTTTTGAGAGGATAAAACTTTTTGGGCAATCAAAAACTCTCTCATCATTCGTGTTTCCAAGTCACACATAAATAGACCTTTGATAGCCATTCATAAACCATTTGAATAGATGTGACTCTTGAAAGTTATTTTCTAAAAATCTCCTCTGGTAATCGATTACAATAATTGTGTAATCGATTACAGGCTTTAATATTTGAATTAAAACGTTTATTAACTGCTGGTAATCGATTACCAATATGGTGTAATCGATTACACAGTCTAAAATTTGAATTCAAATATTTAGTAGCTGTTGTAAACCATTTTTGGCCACTGGTAATCGATTACATCCTCTGGTAATCGATTACCAGAGAGTAAATCTCTTGAAAAACACTTTTTAACATGCATTACTTGGCCAAACCTTTTGCTATATCAATTTGGAATTCCCTTCCTAAAATACTAGTGATCATCTTGATGTTTTGTCTTGCATTCTTGAATCATTGTCTTGAATTTAAACTTGAAAAGCGCATTTGCATCATTTGCATCAAATCATCATGATCATCATCAAAACATCAAAGTCATTTGCTTCTACAATCTCCCCCTTTTTGATGATGACAATATAAGTCCTGAAATCAAGATTCAAGCAAACAATGTATATATATAAAATTTGCGTTTACTCCCCCTATGTTTTGGAATTGATGATCACTTGATTTCTAACTTCTATCAATTGATTTCTAAGCTTTTTGATCATCATCAAAACACCAAAGATATTCTACAATCTCCTTCTACAATCTCCCCCTTTTTGATGATGACAATCCCTGAAATCAAGACAAGCTATATACAAGATGATAGCACGTTTACACAACCCTTACTCCCCCTATCTTTTGGCATGTATGCCTAATTTTACTTAATTCTAATTGATTTCTAACCCAAGCTTTCTCAAGTTCTCTCCCCCTTTGTCAACATCAAAAAGAACTAAGCAATACAAACAAAAACCAAACATAGCCAAACATGAAACCAAAATAAATCCACACATTGTTATAACCGACCAAAGCAAAGTCCTGAAATATAATAATAGTGCAAGAGTACGATAACTAGAGCAACAAAAAGCCAAATACACGACGATAAAACAAAGTACTAAGAATACTTAATTACTAATAAGACTCCGTCATAATAATAATAATAATTAATCTAAAAGGATGATGGAGGCGGTGGTGATGGATCAAAGCAAGGGGGGGATGAAGGAGACATCTTCTTCAACTTGTGTGAGGCGAATATCCATGCCGGCAAAGCGCGTATCCAATGAGTCGAAACGTTCACCAACATAAGAACGAAGACCTCATAATTCGGTAAGGACTTCATTCATGAGTGCGGAATCTTCGCGTGGAGGAGGAGGTGAAGGAGTACGTTCATCTTGAGGAGGAAGTGCATCCTTCTTCAGCCATTGACCATTCCGATCTTTACGGTAACCAAAGGAAGTCACAACACCAGCACCAATAGCAAAGGAACGCTTGACTTGAACAAATGGCTCATCATCAAGCGGAATTTGAAAATGACGCAGAAACAGAGTAATCAAATGTGGATAAGGAAGAGGTGCATTGGCCCGTAATGCCTTATGCATTCGGTACCGAACCAAATGGGCCCAGTCGATCTGACGACTGGTAAGAAAAGCCCACATAAGAATCAAATCCTCCTCAGAGGCTTGTGCTAAATTTGAAGATCAAGGAAGCAAAATCCTAACAATTATATAGTGCATTATGCGATTATCAAATGTTAATGACCTGGTCAGCAATCTACCGGTCATTTCAACTTGATCATTGCAGACCATGCGACGAGCATCATGACTCGAATAATCAAGTTTCCAGTCATCAACAATGGTGCCCTCAAAAGGTGCACCTTGACTGGGTAAATGAGTCAAAGAAAAGAACAGTGACTGATCAATGATCATAGAAATACCATGCACCTCAGAAATAATAATGTCATCCTGAATTTTTAAATTGCAGTAGAAGACCTTTACAAGTTCAGGATAATATGGCAATTTTAATGACATGAAATCAACAAGACCAGAATTTTGAAACACTTGATAGCAATCAAACGTTTCATCATTAAAGAATTCTACGTTTAGGTACTTAGGGTCTAAGATTATTCTAGAAGAAAACTAAGAAAGGTACTGTAGACGCTGATCATCGGATGAAAACAATGTTGATGATCTTGGAGATGACAAAGAAGGATGAATAGGTGTTGTGGGTGCTCCGGATGGGCCGTGGCGGCGATGGGCAGCCGCAGCAGCGGTGGAGGATGATCCCTTTCTCTTCTTCGATGGCTCTGCCATTTGATGAAGTTTTTGTGGATTTTGATCGGTGGAAGTGAAAGAGGAGTGAAAAAGAGGAAGATTGGGCTTTACGGGACGTGATTTGGTGAAGAATTGAGTGAGATTCGAAGATTTGAAGTTTTAGGTATGGAGGAAAACGTGGAGGAGGCTTTGGCTGCGCAGCAGCTCTAATTTTGTGAGTATTTATAGAAGAGGACGTATTGTAATCGATTACAGGGATTGGTAATCGATTACAGGACCAATAAGCCTACTGGTAATCGATTACAGGATGTTGTAATCGATTACAGGCTGCCTGTTCATGTGTAATCGATTACAGTGAATGGTAATCGATTACCAGAGCTTAAACTAGGCTAGTTCCTCTAAAGTAACCTATGTTTATGCTAAATACATCTAACACTTATCAATCATCATCACTAATATGTATTTAATTCATTCAAACAAGTATTAATCAAACAATTAACACACACCAATCAAATATAATCAAATACTTATAATTAAACACAATCTAACAAAAGCAATCATCAAAACATAATCAAAAACAATAATCAACATAACTATCAATCAAAAACATTAATGACAATCAAATACTTAAGGAGTAAACAAGCATCAAAAACTCAATCAAAAGTTAACAATCATAGACAAAAATCATCAAAGTAATCAATCAATGACAAGTGACCTGTTGGTATCATTTGATATTACTTGTTGGGCTTGTTGATCAAGTGGCCTTTGTTTGTTGTCTCCATAAATCACATATCCATTTGTCTTGGGGAGAAATATGAATAAACTTTGATGCATGCCATGTGTTTGGAGAAATTGCTATCAATGTATCACCTTTTCTCTTCTTCGTTTTCTCAGTCTTTCATCATGATACCCAGATTTATGATTTTATTTTTCTGAATCACTTGAATTTTTTTTTTATTTTCTTCCCAAGTGATCTATGCTTTCTTTTCTTTCTTTTCTTTGAGATTCCTCTTGTCGTATTTTTCAATTCTTCTTTCAAAGACAAGATAATCGGATCTCATGTGCCAAGGTTGATTACTTTCATAGCATGATGGGGCTAAGGAGGAGTCTTCTTCTTTCTTCTTTGTATTGATGTTTGATTTTCTTTTATTTCTTTTGTTTCTCAGAAATTTATTGAACCTTTTCACAAAGAGTCTGAAATCATCATCATCTTCTTCTGTTTCAGTCTAGTCCTCTTTGTCACTTTCTTCTTGAATAAAAGATGATGAGGCTCTGAATGCTATTCTTTTTCTCTTTATATCATTCTCTTCATGTTGATGGAGTCTCATAAGTTCCATTTCATGTTCTTGAAGTTTTCCAAAGAGAGTGGCAAGAGACATATTAGTGGGATCTCTTGATTATGCAATTGCTGTTACTTTTGGTTGCCATTGCCTGCTTAAACATCTCAACACTTTGTTAATAAGATCTTCATTAGGAAATATTTTTCCCAATGATGCAAGATGATTAACTATATGAGTAAATCTCTTTTGCATATCTTCTATGGTCTCATATTGAAACATATTGAACAGTTCATATTCATGTGTGAGAGTGTTTATTCTAGATCTTTTGACATTAGTTGTGCCTTCATAGGTTACTTGCAATGTATCCCACATTTCTTTTGCATTTTTACAATTTGAGACTCTAAAGAATTCATCCATGCCTAATGCAGAAGTGATTATATTTTTGGCCTTTAAATTTTATTGAACCTTTCTTCTTTCATTGTAGGTTTTCCCCTTATTTGTTTGATTTTACCTAAGCCTTCTATGTCAGCCCTAATATTTGGTTGCTTTAGTGTCTTTAGCATTTGTTGGTTATGATTCTTTTTTCTTTAGCTTTTACCTTTCCTGTGTATTATATATGGTTGGACCTTTTTTGTTTCAAATATTAAATTGCACCTTTTGTATCCTTTCCTATTGGGTAAATTGCTTTTTGTGTTGTACGTTAGCTATGAATGACTTTTTTTCATGCATGTCTATGATTCCCCTTTTTTTTTCCTTCTACCTTTCCTATGTATTATATTAGGCTGTTTTCGTTGTAGGTTTTCCCCTTATTTGTTTGATTTTACCTAAGCCTTCTATGTCTGCCCTAATATTTGCTTGCTTTAATGTCTTTAGCATTTGTTGGTTATGATTCTTTTTTCTTTAGCTTTTACCTTTCCTATGTATTATATTTGGTTGGACCTTTTGTGTTTCAAATGTTAAATTGCACCTTTTGTATTCATTGCTGATGGATAGATTGCTTATTTGTGTTGTACCTCAGCTGTGAATGACTTTTTTTCGTGCATGTCTATGATTCCCCCTTTTTTTTTTGCTTCTACCTTTCCTGTGTATTATATTAGGCTATTTCTGGTGTAGGTTTTCCCCTTATTTGTTTGATTTTTTCCTAAGCCGTCTATGTCAGCCCTAACATTTGGTTGCTTTAGTGTCTTTTGCTTTTGTTGGTTATCCTTCTTTTTTCTTTAGCTTTTACCTTTCTTGTGTATTATATTTAGGTTGACCTTTTGTGTTTCAAATATTAAATTGCACCTTTTTTATCCATTACTGCTGGGTAAATTTCTTATTTGTGTTGTACCTCAGCTGTGAATGACTTTTTTCGTGCATGTCTATGATTCCTTTTTTTTTTTTTTTGCTTCTACCTTTCTTGTGTATTATATTAGGCTCTTTCCGTTGTAGGTTTTCCCCTTATTTGTTTGATTTTTTCCTAAGCCTTCTATGTCAGCCCTAATAATTGGTTGCTTTAGTGTCTTTAGCATTTGTTGGTTATCATTCTTTTTTCTTTAGCTTTTACCTTCCCTGTGTATTATATTTGGTTGGACCTTTTGTGTTGCAATTATTAAATTGCACCTTTTGTATCCATTGCTGTTGGGTAAATTGCTTATTTGTGTTCTACCTCAGCTGT
Organism: Glycine max; assembly: GCF_000004515.6. Lineage (NCBI taxonomy): Eukaryota > Viridiplantae > Streptophyta > Magnoliopsida > Fabales > Fabaceae > Glycine > Glycine max. Next base: position 12,045,498 of record NC_016090.4, read on the forward strand.
GAATAACTTTTTTTCCTGCATGTCTATGATTCCCTTTTTTTTTTTGCTTCTACCTTTCCTGTGTATTATATTAGGCTATTTCCGTTGTAGGTTTTCCCCTTATTTGTTTGATTTTTTCCTAAGCCTTCTATGTCAGCCCTAATATTTGGTTGGTTTAGTGTCTTTAGCTTTTGTTGGTTATGATTCCTTTTTCTTTAGCTTTTACCTTTCCTGTGTATTATATTTAGGTTGACCTTTTGTGTTTCAAATATTAAATTGCACCTTTTGTATCCATTGTTGTTGGGTAAATTTCCTATTTGTGTTGTACCTCAGTTGTGAATGACTTTTTTCGTGCATATCTATGATTCCCTTTTTTTTTTGCTTCTACCTTTCCTTTGTATTATATTAGGCTGTTTCCGTTGTAGGTTTTCCCCTTATTTGTTTGATTTTTTCCTAAGCCTTCTATGTCAGCCCTAATATTTGGTTGCTTTAATGTCTTTAGCATTTGTTGGTTATCATTCTTTTTTCTTTAGCTTTTTCCTTTCCTGTGTATTATATTTGGTTGGACCTTTTGTGTTTCAAATGTTAAAGTGCACCTTTTTTATTCATTGCTGCTAGGTAGAATTCTTATTTGTGTTCTACCTCAGCTGTAAATGACTTTTTTTGGTGCATGTCTATGATTCCTTGTTTTTTGCTTCTACCTTTCCTGTGTATTATATTAGGCTGTTTCCGATGTAGGTTTTCCCCTTATTTGTTTGATTTTTTCCTACGCCTTCTATGTCAGCCCTAATATTTTGTTGCTTTAGTGTCTTTGGCATTTGTTGGTTATCATTCTTTTTTCTTTAGCTTTTACCTTTTTTGTGTATTATATTTGGTTGGACCTTTTGTGTTTCAAATGTTAAATTGCCCCTTTTGTGTTCATTGTTGTTCGGTAGATTGCTTATTTGTGTTCTACCTTATTTGTAGATGATAATTTTGTTTTTATTCGTATGTCTGTCTATCATTCAAAAATGATACGCCAACTTTGTTTGCTTTTGTAGCAGTGGTGCATTTTGTATCAGCTACTTATTATTGTGTGTGTATTCTGTTGTTTCAAATATTAAATTGCACCTTTTGACTTTACCATTCCTGTGTATTATATTTGGTTGCACCTTAAATTGTACCTATTGTATCCATTGCTGCTAAACAGATTGCTTATTTGTGTTCTACCTCAGTTGTGAATGACTTTTTTTGGTGCATGTCTATGATTGCCTTTTTTTTCTTCAACATTTCCTGTGTATTATATTAGGTTGTTTCCATTGTAGTTTTCCTCCTTATTCGTTTGATTTTACCTAAGCTTTCTATGTCATTTCATGAGTTCTATTTATGTTCATCAGCCCTTTATAATGATTGATGCCACTGGCTTGAATTTGTATTCATTTTGAAAAATTAAATTGCAACTTTCGTATTTGAAAAATTAAGTTGCACCATTTGTATCCATGTATGCCCTGAAACATATTGGCTTTCATTCTTACATGTGCAATGATGAGTGTTGCTTATCTAAATGATATAGTTTCTAAACATATAGTGTATCCATTTGCGCCATTTGTATTGTATTCTTTAGTTAATTTTGTTTATATTTTGGTATATCCTAACTGACATTGGTTTTTAATTTTGACCGAGACCAACAAACTACACAACTAATAGTGTCCGGCATTTCAAGTACAGGTTTGTTGAAATTTTAATATTGTTTGCAATCTTTATTATTCTGAATTGAGTTTGGTCTTTGTTGCAGTGATTGTTAATCTCAGAGTCACCGGCGATGATTCTATTTTGAAGTAATCCAAATTCAACAAGGTATCCCGTTTTGCCCTTCCTTTTTAATGAGTATGTTCTGCTGATGTCAGGTATACTTAATTTGTTGCAAGTGCAAGTTTGTGGGTGAGAGAGATGGTTCTTAAATATGAGTTCATGGTGGAGATGTTCTTTTGGCTGGATTTTTGAATGCTTTTCAATTGCGTGATTATTTGAATTTTTAGAGTTTGTTAGGTTGACCCAAATTAATATTTACATCTTAAATTGTATGTTTAAGACCTTCTTTTTGTATGTTTAACCAGAAAATTTAGTTTGGTGTACAAATAATGTTGCATGAATATTGATTTTTTGTGTTTCTTTCTTTTGTGTTATTAAGGTAACGTATAGATGCCTACAAAATCCCGTCAGCGGATTTTTTGGAATTTGTGTTTATATAGGTACTAATGACTCCAGCACTTTATCCTGTGGATATAAGCACGTATCAAATTAATAGTCTTTGTGTAGTGACCGTCAATATTCTGATTTCAATTTTTGAAATGGGATGTCACATTCATAATAATTATTAGAGTACACTATTAGATGTTTGCTGACGTGTAATTTCCCATGTAATTAATACACTACTAGATGTTTGCTGAGGTGCAATTTTCCAATGCCAAAATACTACCTGTCTATTCATACATCGGGAAGTAAAAAACATCATCTTTTCCATATACACATAATTATTGTTTTTGATTAACAGTTACTGTTACTATTTTTTAAAATTTAAGCTTTGGATGAAATTATTTATTATTATTATTTAATTATACACCAGTAGTCATGATAAACTAGCACGGAAAGTGTAATAGCCTCGCAATAAAAACACAACAACAGTAATCATAATAAACTAGCACAGGAAGTGTAAAAGGTTATCGGTTACTTTGTACATTGTTAACTATTCTTTATAACTGTTCACCCTCCCCCCCCTCCATAATTAAAACATAGTATTATATCAATCCATAACCACCCGATATCACCAAATCTTCACCCATTTTTCGAAGAACATCTCCAAACACAAAACACTATGAATACATCATCATCGAACGCGTCTGATGTTGTAAGTTTAACTTTTCTATCCTTTATGTTTACCTTCTTATAAGTATATGTTCGAGTTTGCTTCATCATGCATCCTTCATCCTTCTATGCTTGCTCTTTTCGTTCATAGTACACGTTTGATATTGCACATATTTATCTTCTCCTTTCAATGGGTACAAGTTTGTTCACTTACTTATTACATAAATGTTTCTCATCTAGGGCCCATCAAATTTACATGTACCAAGAATTGTGCACAGATTTGAGGCGTCATTCCATCTTGAGAAGGCCACGAATTTCACCCCTAAACATTTATTTATTTATTTATGTTAATCTCAAATAAATAATATGCTTGAAATGTTAACATGCAGAACATCATTGAGGTTCCTTTTGCTTATCATAGACAATGGTCTCTAAATTATCCAACTTATGTGCTATTCGACTACGAAGGAAACAAGCACTTTATAAAGCTTCATAAATATGCTAATTGATTCTTTTTTGGCGATGGACTGAAGGAACTTAGGAGAACCCATGGCATTCACGAAAGTGTTGTCATGCATTTTGTTGCATGGGACAAAAATACTACTTTCAGTGTGGACGTTGTGGGACCTCTACATAGACAAACACACCAAAGGGCAGCCACAACCACTAGGCGCCATGTTTTTACCATTGATGTCTCTGAGGATATGATACAACACAATTATCAATTGGTAGGTATTTGTTAATATAATCATAATCCTTTATATTATTTATTGTTGACATCTTATCTTTTATCACTGTGTTCCTTCTAACCTAGGTTCTGCCACCAGAGGCTTCAATATATTTAACTGCATAAAAAAAAATATATGATTGTAGATTGTGGTCGTGGTAGACATCACGAATGGATGATCACCATGAATAATGGCCTATCATGTGTTTCTGAGTCCTGGATCCATTATTTAGCTGACTTTCATTTGAAGCCTGGAGATGAGGTCGTCTTCTTCTACAACATTGACCAACATTTATGGGAGTTCCTCTATAGGAAGCAAGTTAAATGGGATCAGGAAGAGGATGAAGCTGACTCCACTTGAAGAACTATCTAATTATTTGTGTTTGTTTTATTTTTATATATTATGTTTGTAACTTAATTACCTTCAGGTAACGAACAATTTTTTTTGTTTTGTTTTTGTTGAACATTGTTAGCAAAACTACAAATATTATTATGTTATATTCTATGTTTGTGGGTTCAATTTTTCTATGCCATATTTATTATTTTGTTATATTCAATGTTGGTTGTTTCCAAATAATATGAGCTGGGCTTTTGAAAAAAGCCTGCACTTTAGTGAAAGTGGTTGTTCACCTTTGCAGAACCAAGAGACAATGAAATGTAGAGCTTCATATGCTTGAAGTACATGTAAGTTATCTTTCTTTGTCTACTTTGTGATTGATTTTTATTTACTTATTGTATACATTTACTGTTGCAGACCATTGATCCAACACTAACACTCGGTAGTGCCTTCCTCTCTGTGGATTAAAGTTGTCGAGGTTTATTGTTTGGGATCAGAGACACTAATTGAAGATGGAACTTCATATGTTATGTGTGTCTGTCATAGTACTTTGAATTGTAATTACATTAGCAGCCTTTTTAGACAATGTTTCATCTTTGTAATCTGAATCATATTATTATATATTGGGTTATTTATTATATGTTTGAATATACAAATTAATTTTTTAGAAATTTTTTTAAAGATTAGTAATATTTAACAATTAAGAAACCTCAAATCTGAGAATGAACACATGTGTTGGTAATATTCAAATAGGAGTATGAGCCCGGGCGTCCGCACGGGCAAAAGGCTACTTTATTTAATTATAAAACCTCATCATTTTTTTTTCTAAAACTCTATTTATTTACAAATAACAATCCTTTTTAAATTACTTTGTGAAAATTGGGATGTTATAAGTGGAATGGAGAAGAAAGAGAGAGAGGAGACGCCACTTCAAGGAGAAGATGAGTCTAGAAGAAGCTCACCACCATAGGAGGCTATGGATACGAGCTTGGAGGAAGAAGGAGATGAATGAAGGCAGAGGAAGAGAAGAGTAGGAAATTTTTTGCTCTAAAAGAGCTCTGAAATCTAAAGTTTAATTTTCAAATCATCAAAGTTGAAAAAATGCACACACATGACCTCTATTTATAGCCTAAGTGTCACACAAAATTGGAGGGAAATTTGAATTTCCATTCAAATTTCACTTGAATTTGAAATTGAATTTATGGAGCCAAAATTTCACTAATTATGATTAGTGAATTTTAGCTATGGTTCAGCCCACTAATCCAAGATCAAGTCCAAGATTCTCCACTAAGTGTGCTTAGGTGTCATGAGGCATGTAAAGCATGAAGGACATGCACAAAGTGTGACTATATGATGTGACAATGAGGTGTAGCAAGCAAATTCTCACCTCCACCTCTAAAATTTAATTGGATTGGGCTTCTCCCAATTCAATTAAATTTATTTCCAACCACACACATCAAATATTCACTTAATGCATGTGAAATTACAAAACTGCCCCTAATACAAAAACTAGTCTAGGTGCCCTAAAATACAAGGGCTAAAAAATCCTACATTTCTAGGGTACCTTACCTATATTATGGAGCCCTAAATACAAGGCCCAAAAATAATGAAACCTTAATCTAATATGTACAAAGATAAGCAGGCTCATACTTAGCCCATGGGCCCGAAATCTACCCTAAGGCTCATGAGAACCCTAAGGCCTTTTCTTGCATCTATGGCCCAATCTTCCTGGAGTCTTCTATCCAATGCCCTTGCAGGGTAGGATTGCATCACATAGTGCATCATCTTCTGACCAGCCCAATACAAGAAGGATCATGCCGATGTTGGATCAATTTCAACCATTTATACACAATTTCATTGACAACATTGTAGATGCCAAAACTGACAGTAACTGTGGATATCGGTTAATTGCCGTTTTATTAGGTATGGGTGAAGATTCTTGGTCCTTGGTGCATAAACATTTGCTTAAAGAACTTTCCAAATTCTCAGATGACTACATCAAGCTCTTCGGTGGCACAGGCAGATTCGACGAATTAAGGAGGTCCCTACTTGTTGATGGGTTATCCAAGGTATGTAATTTATGTTTTGCTTTTTAAGAATTAACTTTAAAAATAACTTTGTTGTGTATATTTGTTTCATTCAGGTTACTGTGGATAAATGGATGGATATAACCGAGATGGGATATGTCATTGCATCAAGGTATAATGTAATCCTTGTATCGTTGTCCCGACAACAAAGCATGACGTTCTTTCCTCTTAGAAGTCAACCACCAACAGATTCTTCTGTGCATCGCATAATTTGTATCGATCACGTCTATGAAAATCATTTTGTTCAGGTAAATTGAAGATAGATAGTGTTATTTTTAAATTTATGCAATCACTTGTGTACATTTGACTTAATATTGTTTCTTCATGTACAACAGGTTTATTTAAAAGATCGTTGTCCTTTACCACCTCGAGCATTGTTATGGTCTAGGAATTGTCATCCTCAGGCAAAGCAGTTGCCAACTCCATATATTAGTAGAATGCAACAGTACCGAAGCTTTATGATGTTCAAAAGAGACTATGTTGACATAAATGAAGATTGAACATGTAGCTTCTAATGCCTGATCGTTATGAATTTTAATCTCACATTAGAGTTTTCTATCTTTGTAGTATAATTTTGACTTATTTTTTTGACGCACAAATTAAATTTAAATATGTATCTGACATAGTTCCCATTAATCTTATTTTAAGTAAGTTATCTATCTTTGTAGGTTTCTTTAATGTAGTGGCACGATGACCAAGTTATCTATCTTTAATTAATTTTTACTTATTTTATAATTAATTATTACTTAAGGCACATAGGTCAAATCTAATTTTATATTTTAATTTTAGGTCAAGATCAATCTTATTTTAAGTAACTTAACTATCTTTCTATGTTTCTAATGTGGAAGACAAGGCTTGTCATCCAAGGCATTGTCATCAGACCAAAGAACTAATTAGTAATTAGAATCAAATAGATACTAGCTATATAAAATATAATAGCTTGTGACCAAAGGGTTGTAAGTCAGATGGATTGTCTCTAGTCATACACTACATTCAGCATGCACAACTAGTTGCCTTCTTATGCAAGTAACAGTGTAGGTTTGAACTACAGCTACCATCAAATGATGTCCAAATGACTTGAAATTTTGTCTGCAGCATCCACTTGGCTTGAAACTGGCCATTTCCCACCCCAAATAAACTCCACATCTATAGCTCCCATCCCAAAAATCCAAAACCCAAAGACTATGAAAGATTATAGACCCATTTCCCTTTGCAATATCATTTACAAAATAATATCCAAAACCTTAGACAACTGCCTAAAACCTCTCCTAGAAAGATGTATATCTAAGAAGCAGTTAACTTTTATTGAGAACAGATCCGTCCTTGACAATATAATCATAGCCTTTGAGATTATTCATCATATGAAATGCAAAACTAGGGGAAAAAGGTGAACTGGCTCTGAAGATTGATATTAGCAAGGCCTTTGATATGGTTCAATGGTACTATTTATTGTGTGTCATGTAAAAAACTAGATTCCATCATAAACGAATTAGCTGTATGAAACTTTGTTTGGAAACAATTAAATATTTTGTCTTGATAAATGGGAAAATTGTTGGACCTATATCTCCAGGGAGAGGACTTAGATAGGGTGACCCACTGTCACCTTATTTGTTCATTATTTGCACATAGGGTTTATCCATTTTACTAAAGAGTGTAGAGAAGGAAGGAAAATCCATGGAGTGAAGGTGTGTAGAGAGGCTCCGAGTCTCTCACACCTTTTATTTGCTAATTGATTTTTTATTTATTTTGTAGGTCAGAAGAAAATGAAGTAAACACAATGAAGGAGATTCTTGATACTTATGGAAAAGCTTCTGGTTAGATGATAAATCTCCACAAATCTAGGATTTTTTTGAGCACCAATACCTCTCAAACTCTCAGACACATCTCCTCAACTCTCGGGCCTACCTTCTATTATTGAGAGGAGCAAGAAAGTTGTTTTTAGCTTTGTCAAAGATTGAGTATGGACATGTGTCAACCATTGGTCAACTCGTCATCTGTCTAAGGTTGGTAAGGAAATACTTATCAAATCTTGCACTCAACCATACCATCATATTGCATGAGTGTGTTTCTGTTACCGGCTTCTCTTGAAGATCAAATTATGAAAATGATGAACAATTTTAGGTGGGGTACTATCGCAACCTACCCTTTGGCAGGAGGGCGACGCGAGACTCACAGGTGCATCTTCCAAGGGAGGAAAATGCACGGAGCCGCCACCAACGTTTATTTGAGGAAAACGTCAGAAAAACCAAAAAGGTGTGGTCTACAAACTTTAATCGTGAAAGGTTCGGGAGTTGTTTTTACGCACGGGGAAGGTATTAGCACCCTACGCGTCTGTCACAAGGGACAACAGCCTTTAACCAAGTGTGCAATATCATGTCTTCGATTTGTTTTATTTTCCCTTTTTTACGTTTTTTATGTCTTTTTATGCCTTTTGTATTTTTTTATCTTTTTTGGGGTCGACAAGGGTGTTTCCCTCGCTCCTACGTATCTTCAATTGCGATGAGAAATCAGACCTACGTAGTTCTTTGAGAACTAAATGTTGGTTAAGTTGTTTTTATCTTTTTTTTCAAGATATATTTTAACCGAACAAAAGTCGTTTAAGGCATTGGACCACTGAATGATCTTTTGAATTTTGGAAAGGAGAGAAACGTTAAGGCGTTGGACCATTAACGATCTCTTGGGGTGGTTGACAAAAGCGGTAAAGTTACATGTTGATTTTATGCTTTTGAACGGTCCATGTTAACCGATAAAAGCAAAGAGGACCTTTTAAGGCGTTGGACCTTAAAACGGTTTTTTTAGTGATTTTTGCGGACAAAGCTTGATTTATGAGTTGATTTTAGCCTTAGTTTCACTTTGGTTATTAGTCAATTCATTCAAAGAAACTTGCAAAGAAAAACGTCCGATTGATTTTTTTTTATTATTTTATTCAAAGATATTTTGATTATTTTATTATTATTTTGCTCTTTTTTGATTTAATCGTGGTTACAGTGTGAACGATCGATTAGATTTTACTTTAATGGTGGTTAAACAAGATTACAACGCAAATGATCAGTTTAAATTCATTTTATCATTTATTAGGCGAGAAAACGACATAGATAAACGGTTAAAGCACGTTAAAAGGGGGTACGGAAAATAAACGAAATGAAAATAAAAGTACCCGAAACAAGTAGGGACCACTAAGGGTGCATAGAATGTGTCGCAACCTACCCTTCGGCAGGAAGGCGACGCGAGACTCACGGGTGCATCTTCCAAGAAAGGAATGTGCGCGGAGTCGCCACCTACATTTATTTGAGGGAAACGTCGGAAAAACCGGAAAAGGCGTAGTCTACGAACTTTAAGTGAAAGGTTCGGGAGTTGTATTTACGCACGGGGAAGGTATTAGCACCCCACACGTCCGTCACAAGAGACGGCAACCTTTAATCAAATGTGCAAATATGACTTCAATTTATGTTATTTTCCTTTTTTACGTTCTTATGACTTTTTTATGCCTTTTTATATTTTTATCTTTTTGTGGTCAACAAGGGTGTTTCCCTTTGCTCCTACATATTCCTCAATTGTGATAAGAAAATCAGACCTACGTAGTTCTTTGTGAACAAAGCGTTTGGTTAAGTTATTTTTTATCCTTTTTTTTTGCAAGATATGTTTTTATCGAATGAAAGGTCATTTAAGGCGTTGGACCATTAAACAATCTTTCGATTCTTTTGAAAAGAGAGAAAACATTAAGGCATTGGACCATTAATGATCTCTTTATTTTTGAAAGAGGTAATAAAATTACGTGTTGATTTTAGGCCTTTTTTAGAAATCTATGTTTAAACAATACAGGTGGAAAACACCATTTTAAGGCGTTGGACCTTAAAAATGGCTTTTTTAGGTGATGAAAAAAACTTGGCTTATGAATTTATTTTAGCCTTAGTTTCACTTTGGTTATTAGTCGATTCGATTAAGAAAGAGAAATCCCAAAGAAAACGTCCGATTGATTTTTTTGATTTATTTTACTTAAAGATATTTTTTATTATTATATTATTATTTTGCCTCTTTTTGGTTTTAAACGTGGTTACGGCATGACCGAACGGTCGGAATTCATTTTAACAAAAATTAAAGGATGTTACAATACGAATGATCGGTGGAAATTTATTTTATTTTTGATTAGGCGAGAAAATGACTTAAATAAATGACTAAAAGCACGTCAAAAGGGGTACGGAAAGTAAATGAAATGAAAATAGAAGCACGTGAAACAAATGAGGACCACTAAGGGTACATAGAATGAATTGAAAATTTCGATTTCGGGAACTTACCGGTTGAAGACTGAAGAACGACGAAGAATGAACAAAGAACGGTTGAAAATCTTCGCGAAATCACCCACAGAAACGTCACGGAAGCGTTACAGAAGCGCCTCGGCTAGGATTTTCTTCACGGAAACAATTTTTCTCACTAATTTTAAGTGAATCTCAGATACGAGGTGGGTTGAACATTTTTGTTCTTCCCTCCTTCCCCTATTTATAGGAAAAGGAAGGAGAAGCTTGCCACCCAGCTCGCCAAGGCGAGCTAGGTTGCTTCCTCCAGAAGGCACTGCCTTCTGGAGAACTTCCTGGAAGGCCCAAGTGGGCCTGGTTGCTATTTGCACCCCCCTTTTTTTTACTAAATACACCCCTTGCCCTTTTTTTTGCTGATTCTTTTTCCGTAACGTTACGGAAACTTATGAATTACGTAACGATACTTGTTTTCCTTCCGTAATGTTATGGAACCTTACGGATTACGTAATCATCCCTTTTTTGCCTTCCGGAATGTTACGGAACTTTACGGATTGTGCACTAACACTTCCTTTTAATTTCCGGCATGTCACAGAACTTCATGGATTGTGCTACAATGCTTTCTTTTGACTTTCGGCATGTCTCGGAACTTCACGAATTGCCTAACGATGAGTACCAAGTACCTCGAAGTGGTCAAACGAGGGCCGCATCCCAACAATGGATGGTCCTTGGACGAAATTAGGGTATCACATTTGCCTCTATTTACTTGTCTTTTATTGGAGATAAAAGGGAAGTAAAGATAAGACACTAATTTTGTTCGAGCGAAACACCATTCGGCCGGTGAATCTCCCTGTCAGCGGAACCTGCAAAAATTTTAAAATGATCAGTACCGACACATCATCCTGATACTGTCAAATTCGTTCCTCCTAGTTGACACAAGGCGTAGAATGACTATAATTTGTCTCTGTGTATCTTTGGACGCGATCGAGCCTGGGCGGCAAGGCGCAGAATGACCATAATTTGTCTCTGCGTGCCACCGGACACGATCGCCTTCGGATGGCAAAAAGGTGTACGGAATGACCATAATTTGTCTCCCCCACCTCTCGACTTACTGTCCCCGAATGACAAAGGGCACAAAATGATCATAATTTGTCTCTGCGCGTTTATCACTCGACTTGCGAAACCTGAATGACAAAGGGCAGAAAATGACCATAATTTGTCTCTGCGCGTTTATCACTCGACTCGTTGCTCCTGAATGACAAAGGGCGTAGAAGATGTTAGTCTCTGCACGTTTATCACTCAACTTGCTGCTCTTGAATGACAAAGGGCGCAAAATTTGTCTCTGCACGTTTATCACTCCTCGAGGGTGCGGATGACCGTAATTTGTTTCCGCATGTCATCGGGGCCGCCGCCTCTGGATGACAAAAGGCGCAGAAGATGATGTTAGTCTCTGCATGCTATCATGCTTTAAGTCTTAGAGATAGCAAAAGAAAGTTTAAAAGTGTGGGACCAAATGGTTCCTGCATGTCATTGGGCCCGCCGCCTCTGGATGACAAAAGGCGTAGAAGACGACGTTAGTCTCTGCGTGCTATCATGCTTTGAGTCTTAGAGATAGCAAAAGAAAGTTTAAAAGTGCGGGACCAAATGGTTCCCGCATGTCATCGGGCCCGCCACCTCTGGATGACAAAAGGCGCAGAAGACGACGTTAGTCTCTGCGTGCTATCATGCTTTGAGTCTTAGAGATAGCAAAAGAATTTTAAACGGATAATCGCTTGGGTATTTCCACCTGTCACATGACTCCAGGGTCAGTATGACAGAGATTGTGGGGCGGCCGACAAAAGCGAGGCTCTTGCTCCTACGTATCCTCAATGAGGAACTCAGACCTACGTAGTTCTGGATAACTTGTGAGACTAAAAATAGTCTCGGTGTTTTCTTCACTAAAATGCGAACATGCTTTAGTAAAGAGACAAAACTTCCAACTAATCAGAGCAGCATATGCTTTTCGGATGAAAAACAATGTGTCTACCGGGGAAGGGGAGTATGCTGATGAAATCTTCTCATAAACATAAATGAGATTTTGGATGTTAGCATTTCGTTTCTAAATGACCATTTAGAGGAAGCACTGGGTTCAACAAAAATAGAAGAAAATCACTCAAAGTGTATCAATCTCACACAGGTAAGTGTTTCATCCTAATTCCGAACCATAGATATACCATGACTTGATTTTGCAAATTATTTCCTATCAAATCAAAGATTACATGCGTGATCATGGATCAATAGGACTTTTTTTGGGGAATGGTTTGTTTCTTGTGGGAACTTTGGCTTTGAGTGTTCTTGGCCTTTTCCTTTTCTGTTTTTGTGTAGTGTGAGGTGAACAAGTCACCGACACACAGGATTTTGGTTGGCAATCAAAGGGAGAGGACCACTTCAGGTCGTGGTTTCCTTTCTTTTTGTGCTTACTTGGTGATAACTCTGTATTTGTTCAGATGTCGTCCGGTCCAAAGACCTTTCTATATATTTCTTCTATTTTCTTCCGATCTTTGATCGGGAATTTTCTTTCCTTTTTTTTGCTTCCTCCCACTCTTCGATTGGGAATTTTCTCTTTTTGTTTTCTCCCGCTCTTTTGATTGGGAATCTCCTTTCTTTTTTTGTTTTCTTCTGAGGGCAAGGTTTATGGTAAATTGGGATTTTGGCTCAAGGCTTGTAGCACGGCTGGACATGATATATGTCAGGGTTTTGTTCGGTTCAAGGATAAAAGGGGATGTCCCACATTATTTCCATGACACAAATGCAACAATGATGATTTGAAAATTTTATGCAAAACTAGTCGTGCATGCACCTATGTGGACACCCAAGTGTCGAAATTTTTTTGGTCATGTGATGCTAGGGCTCATAATTCATTATCTCTACTTTAGTCAACCCAGTGTTTCCAAAATATGTTCTTTTATCAATTTGTGCATTCATCCGAGTCTATTTTGGGTGTTCAAAAAAACTTTCACAGCATTTACCCTTCAAATGTATACACATTTTTTTTTCAAAAACTGGTTATGATCAGTGAATTCTTTCAAAGAAAAGTTGGAAGTTATCTCTTTTCACAAGCATGTTGTTTTTTAGCTAGACAACTTTTTATTTTTAATATTTTCTTTTTTTCTTCTTTCTTTTTCTTTTCTTACTTGCTCTCTTTTCCTTTTCCTCTTTTTCTTTTTTAAGTTATTTATCATTTGTTCATTTCCTCTCTCTTCTTTCTTTTTTCTCTTTTTCTCTCTGAAAAGGTCGTGCAGACGAGGGCGCACACTGCCTACTTACGTCTAACCACAAGGTAAACAAAAAACGCACGAAACGGTAAGTCGCAAAAATGGTGACGAAATAACTGAGAGCCATAACGCCAAAAATTTCTAACACAAACGAACAATAATAATAGTAATGTTAGTAACCATATGAACAAAAACAGAAAATAGTAATGTCAACAGCAATATAGACAATAACAAAAACCGTCAACAGCAAACTAACAAAAACAGTAATGTCAATAAAAAGGTGCGGTGACCTTGGTCACGTGGCTCCGCTTCCTCCCAAGAAACCGAGCAAGTTCATCATCTCCTTATCCATGCGGGCCTCCTCTGCATCGCCGGGAGCTCCTGTAGGCGCCTCCCCTGCTTGGGCCTTGGGCCAATCTCCGGGCCATGCGACCTCAACCATAAACTGATCTGGAGTAGGGCACGCAAAAGGAGTGAAACCCTGGCCCTGCTGACTGAGGTTGAGCTGGTAGAGACACTCATGTATCTGCACCTGCCCCCGGTGGTTGGCCGCCTGTTGGCGAACCAAGTGTTGTAGATACCACTCCATGCCTAATGACCCAGCGGGATCAGCCTGATGAGGTGGTGGCGGTGCGTCTGCGGCCTGCGGTGCATCACCCTGCGCCTGCCTAGGCGTGCAATACTTCTCAATGAAGGCCCGGGTGATCGGCAGTCGGATCACCTTACTAGGAGTGACGGGAACCCCGAATGACTGGCAGAGGCCCGTGATCAATGCCAGAAACCCCAGGGCCCTGTTAGACTTATCTGGGTCTAGAGGGTGCCTGGTGGGTGGCATACCAGTAAATAAATAGATGGCGTCAGCAATCAACTGAGCCACATGGACGCTCATCCGTGTCAAGATGGCATACACCAGCTGACACTTCGGTAGAGGAAGGTCGGAGTTATGATCACTAGGCAGGACATTGTTGAGCAGCAATGTCATTCACATCTGGGTCAAGGTGGTCATACTGGTGCGCATGCTCCTCACCCACCTCCCTGCAGCGGTCCGGGCGAAATCCTGCCCCGGTGTGCATAATAGCTGGGCAATGGCCTCTTCGTCGAACCCATCAGCCCTGTTCCTCCTCTGACTAAACTTGCACTCCTGGCCTTCCTCTAACACTAGTGGGTCACCCAGGAATGGCTGAGGGCATCTGCATCAAAGGGAATCCACTGACCCCTCACCCATGACCGCATGTCCCGAACTCCCTCTTCTGTGGGCCAAGCATTAGCATAAAACTCCAGGACTATATCTGGGTCAAACTTAGCCATGGGAGTGACCAGCGACGTCCAATGTCGGCGAGCTATCTCCTCCTGAAAATCTGTGTACTCATCGTCCCTGAGCTGGACGCGTCTCTCTTTGTGGAACGACCTTCCTTTGATGGCCTCGAAACGCTGCTGGTGCTCGGCGCTCCTGAAACGGTGGCTATCAAACTCAGGAGCGGCACTGGTCCCTTCAGCCGCGGCGTCCCTCCTAGATCTCTTCGCGGAAAGCTTTTTCGGAGCAATTTCCTGTGAGGACAAACATTTGGAAAGTTAATTTACAAGGAAATGCTATTTTAAAGCAAAAACGACATGCTAATCCTTTCGATTTAGAACAAACTTGTGCACACATTTCCTTAAAGAAGAACATTTATGGACATGCATACGCACAAAATATCTAGCTATTTATATCAATATACAAGAACATTCTAGCTACCATACATATTCTTTTGAAAAGAATTCATATATGCACGCTCAAGGTATTGTGCCAAAAATACACATGTCCATATTCACAGTATTTTGCTACCAAAAATTACATACGCACATTTGAAGCATTTTATTAACATACAAAAAAATTTTGTTGTTTCATTCACACTTATTTATACATATATGCACATTGGAGAGCCAATCTCATGTCTTGCACACACTTGCATTTATTTGAAAAGGAATTTCCATGCCATCTATCTACACTTGAAAGGAAATTCCACATCCAACATGTGTACATTCATAAAGCGCTTGACCACCTATTCAACATGTACACGTTTCATTTGAAGGGTATTTGTCTCTTGCTGCCTATTCTATATATACATGCACATGGTGAATAACATCTTTATACAAACTAGGCAAACATCATGGTGCAGCCCCAACAAATCAGCCGCTGGCCTAAAGGGAAACCCCTATTTTAGTGCCTTCGTTTTTATGTTTCCTTGTACTCAAAACCAAAGGCTTGGATTCCTAGGTCTAAGTCCTTAATTTGGGCACTTATTTTAAACTCTACATGTTGTCCTTATACACACAAAACAACCCTTCAGTCCAAAGTTCACAAAACCATGCCCAAATGTCATTGAGGCATTTCACCGAGCACTTAGTGGGCGCATGTTTAGGCATGAATAGCAAGGGAATGGGGGTAATGTGGCATGCCCCATTGCTTCAAAATGCACCATAGGCCTAGGGCCATCCCTTACAACCCCCTAACTCACACCAATCAAGCATGAAACAAAGCCAAAATTGCCCCACAGATTTGGGCATATTCACACAATTTAGAGCACCAAAAGAAGACCAAGATACATCAATGGAAAGCTAGAAAGCTCAAGAATGAGATACTTACTTGTTGGAGTGAGTAGCAACACTAAGAATGGAAGCAAAAGCGCAAAAATGGTGGCCTAGGGGTGAAAAACCCGTAATTCCCGTGGTGTTGGCATTTTCTGAGTGAGGGGGAAGAATTTTGGGTGTAGAAAAATTCCCCTTCCCTCATTTTTTATATTTCCAGGTACAGGGGTGCTCGCCCAGGGGAGCTAACCTGTACTTTTATTTTAATTTTTTTTTGGGAAGAAATAGGTACTGCTTCCCACGGGTCGGTGTTCACTTACTCAAACCCCCTTAGGGTAGATTAGGCATCCAATATTTACCTTAAAGACATAACAGTAATAATTACTAGGAATTTAAAGGATACTAGGCTGCCTCCCAGCGGCGCTTTCAGTTTGTCCAGAGCTGGGCAAGGGACGACGATCTATCAGTCGTGACCCTAGCCTCTACTTGCGTCCGTCCCTAAGTACTTGAAAGTAGGAAACAATATTGCGCGGCAAACTGTGGCCGCGTTACCGTTTTACCTTGATTGGTTTCTACCTTCAGCTTCGTCCCGGCATCTGACCACTGCCTAAGACGATTCTGCCCCTGTTATCACAAAATATGCATGCATATGCGTATGCATGAGTGTTTTCAAATGCAACAATCTTTTTAGTGAAAACTGGTTAGGTTCAGTTTTAATTAAGTGCTTGGGGCATCCCATGGACTGAGCAAAAAGGCTCAGGTTATCACAACTGCACATGGTTTAAAGCACACAAAGTGAGGACTGAAGTCTCAAACTCATATTCTCTTCTTTTAAAAGACTGTGACGAGAAATATACAGCAGACGGGAATCCCTGGGGGGAACCAAGAAGAACACATAAATATAAAAGAACATGCAGCGACATCCTCAATTGCCCCAGATTCTAAGCGTAGTATCGCTTGACAACATCAAAGTTTACGGGTAAAGGTAGCTCCTCGCCATCCATGTTGGTAAGCAATAAGGCCCCTCTGAAAAAAGCCCTTTTCACAATGAAAGGTCCTTCGTAGTTTGGGGCCCACTTCCCTCGATTATCTTTAATAGTGTGGGACATCTTTTTCAGCACAAGGTCCCCCTCGTGGAACTTGCGCAAGCGCACCTTTTTGTCGAACGTGTTCTTCATTCTTTGTTGATACAGGCGCCCATGGCTCATGGCCGTCAAGCGCTTACCTTCAATAAGATTGAGTTGGTCATAGCGTGTTTGAGCCCACTCCGATTCTTCTAAGCCTGATTCTGCTAGTATCCTCTGGGAAGGGATCTCTACTTCAAATGGGAGTACCGCTTCCATTCCATAAACCATGGAATATGGTGTTGCCCCAGTAGAAGTTCGTACAGAAGTTCGGTATCCATGCAAGGCAAAAGGCAACATCTCATGCCAATCTTTGTATGACACTGTCATCTTCTGAATAATTTTCTTAATATTCTTTTTGGCTGCTTCCATGGCTCCGTTCATCTTTGGTCGGTAGGGCGTGGAATTGTGATGCTGGATTTTGAAATTCGCACACATCTCCTGCATCATCATGTTATTTAGATTGATGCCATTGTTAGTAATGATATTCCTAGGGAGTCCGTACCGACAAATCAGCTCCCTCTTTATGAATCTGACCACTACACTCCTCGTGACATTGGTGTAGGAAGCCGCTTCGACCCATTTGGTGAAATAATCTATTGCCATGAGAATGAAGCGATGACCGTTCGAAGCCTTGGGTTCGATGGCCCCTATGATGTCTATCCCCCACATGGAAAAAGGCCAAGGGGTGGACATGACGTTCAGGGGATGAGGCAGAGCATTGACATTGTCCGCGAACGCTTGACATTTATGGCATTTCCTTACATGGATGCAACAATCACTTTCCATGGTGAGCCAGTAATAACCTGGTCTCAGGATCTTCCTGGCCATAGCATGCCCATTGGCATGCGTTCCAAATGAACCCTCGTGGACTTCCTCGATCATGTGGTCCGCCTCTTTGGCATCCACGCATCACAGGAGAGTCATGTCATGGTTTCTTTTATATAGTATGCTACCGCTCATGAAGAAACCAGCCGCCAATCTCCTCAATGTCCTTTTATCATTGTCGGAAGCCCCCGGTGGGTATTCTTTGCTTTCAACGAATCTCTTGATATCGAAATACCAAGGCTTACCGTCCCGTTCCTCTTCCACCTGACAACAATGCGCGGGTTTGCCACGACACCAGAACTCAATGTATGGTAGGTCCCCGTGTGGTGTTAGTTGGAACATGGACGCCAAAGTAGCAAGCGCATCCGCCATTTGATTTTCCTCCCGGGGAACGTGATGGAAGGAGATCTCATCAAAGGAATCAGCCAACTCCTTGATATAGGCTTTGTAGGGTATCAGCTTGGGGTCTCTAGTTTCCCATTCCCTTCTCAGCTGGTGAATCACCAGTGCTGAGTCCCTGTATACTTTGAGCAGTTTGACATTAGAGTCAATTGCTGCCTGGACGGCTAAGAGACACGCTTCATACTCAGCCATATTGTTGGTGCAGTCAAACCCCAGCCTGGCTGTGAAAGGTATACATTGATTGTCTAGAGAGACCAATACTGCTCCAATGCCATGGCCTAGAATGTTTGACGCTCCGTCAAATCATACGGTCCATTTGTCCCAGTCCTCGTCTAGCTTCTCCTCAAATAAGGCCATGATGTCCTCATCCGGGAATTCGGGATGCATGGGCTGATAGTCGTTGAGAGGTTGCTGAGCCAAATAATCTGCTAAGGCGCTTCCTTTTATCGCCTTTTGGGTGACGTAAACTATATCAAACTCGGATAGCAAGACTTGCCACCGGGCGATCCGTCCGGTGAGAGCAGGCTTTTCAAAGATGTACTTAACCGGGTCCATCTTGGATATCAACCAGGTGGTATGGCTCAGCTTGTATTGTCTTAGACGGTGGGACGCCCAGACTAAAGCACAACACGTTCTTTCGAGCAGGGAGTAATTCATTTCATAGGCCGTGAACTTCTTACTCAAGTAGTAGACAACGCGCTCTCTCTTCCCGGACTCGTCATGTTGCCCCAGCATACATTCCATCAACTCATCCAAAATTGTCATATACAAAATGAAAGGCCTTCCGGGTACCGGTGGCATAAGCACAGGAGGGTTCATGAGACACTGTTTGATCCTGCCAAACGCCTCTTGACAATCCTCGTTCCAGCGGACGGATTGGTTTTTGCGTAAGAGTTTGAACAACGGCTCACAAATAGCAGTGAGCTGTGATATGAATCTGGCAATATAATTCAAACGTCCCAGGAAACCTCGGACTTGCCTCTCGGTACGGGGTTCCGACATCTCAAGGATGGCCTTCACCTTTTCGGGGTCCACCTCCATCCCTTTCTGGCTTACGATGAAACCTAGCAACTTCCCTGATTTGACCCCGAAAGTGCACTTAGCGTGGTTTAACCTCAGTTGATACTTCCTAAGCCTTTCGAACAACTTCCACAGGTTGACAAGGTGTTCCTCCTCGGTCTTAGATTTGGCAATTATGTCATCCACATAGACCTCGATTTCTTGGTGCATCATATCGTGGAACAAAGCTACCATAGCCCGTTGATAAGTTGCCCCGGCATTCTTGAGTCCAAAGGACATCACCTTGTAACAGAACGTTCCCCACAGGGTGACGAAGGTAGTCTTTTCCATATCCTCCGGCGCCATTTTTATCTGATTGTAACCGGAGAACCCGTCCATAAAGGAAAACAAAGCGAAATTGGCCGTATTATCCACAAGGATATCGATGTGCGGCAAAGGAAAGTTGTCTTTGGGACTGGCCCGATTCAGGTCTCGATAATCCACACACATTCGCACCTTCCCATCCTTCTTAGGGACTGGTACAATGTTGGCAACCCATTTTGGGTACCGAGCGACATCTAAAAACCCAGCGTCAAATTGTTTCTTTACCTCCTCTTTTATTTTCAAGGATGTCTCGGGCTTCATCCTTCTCAGTTTCTGTTTTACCGGGGAACACTCGGGATTTAGAGGTAATCGGTGCTGTACAATGTCAGAACTCAAACCGGGTATATCTTGGTACGACCAAGCAAAGATGTCTTGGTAGTCTTTTAGCAGGGCTGTCAATTCTTCACGGATGGGTGTGGTCATACCTGTGCCTATCTTTACTTCTTTTTTCCCACTGCCAGTTCCTAAGTCCACTAGTTCCGTCTTTTCTTGATGAGGCCCCATCTCTTGGTCCTCATGGGCGACTATCCTCTCCAACTCTGGGGGAAGTCCCACATCCTCGTCCTCTTCATCCTCCGTCTGATTCGTTTCTTGCTTGAAATCGATGGTCGGGTCCCAGGTATTAGTACCTTTGAGGGACTCATCGTCGGATCTGGCGTTTCAAACGTAAAGAAATAAACATGCAAATGGATGAGAATGGGTAGAGACGTATGAACAGATGAAGAAAGATCTTTGTATTATAAATTCAGGAAAAAAAGACATAAAGCCTTAACAAAAGGAAACTCTAAAGCTTAGGCCCAACTGTAGAGTTTAAAAGCCACAAAGGGTTACATTATGCTTGTTGCGTAAATGTCCGGGCACTCCTCCACTCGCCAATTTCCTAGTCGAAAACCATAAGGGCATGGTCGTACCAAATCTGACCCACTCGGCGAATCATCTTCGCATATTGCAACGACTTGGCCTTCGTGTCCTAGACCCACCCTTATAAAGCTCCTACTGATGTGGCAGGGCGAGCCTCCTTCGACTTCTTGTCCCAATCGCGAGCCTTGACCCCCGCTCTTCCTTCCTGCAATGCTTTTCCTTATGTCCGCTTGTGTGGGTTTATAGCCTAACCCAAACTTCCCACGGTTTCCTTTGGCGCTTATCAGGCTGGTTCTACCGTCGTTGTCTTTGCCTAAACCCATTCCGGGCACGTAACCATTCCCCAACATCACTCGGGCCACCATTATTGCCGTATCGGACAGACATGGTTGCGCAGAGAAAGAATCTACAGAGGCAATGCTCACCACCTCAAAAGACTGGAAGGTTGTTTCTAATGACTCTTCTGCAGCTTCCACATATGGCATAGAGGACGGGAAACTCACCAAGATGTCTTCCTCGCCCGATACGATAACCAAATGCCCTTCTACTACGAATTTCAATTTTTGGTGGAGTGTGGAGGGAACGACTCCCACCGAGTGGATCCACGGACGCCCCAAAAGGCAGCTGTAAGCGGGGTTAATGTCCATTATTTGAAAGGTAACCTGACAGGTATGGGGGCCTATCTGTACAGGGAGGTCGATCTCCCCCCTAACCTCTCGGCGGGTGTCGTCGAAGGCACGGACTACCATGGAACTCGGCTTTAGATGGGAAGCATTAAACGGTAATTTCTCCAAAGTGCTTTTGGGCATTACATTTAAACTGGAACCGTTATCGATGAGCACCTTGGCTACGACGTGGTCCATGCACTTGACTGATATATGCAAAGCCTTGTTATGCCCTCTCCCCTCGGCAGGGATTTCTTCTTCGGCGAAGGCAAGATAGTTGTTGGCGGTGATATTATTGACGAGTCCTCCAAAGCCTTCTACAGAAATATCTTGGGCCACATGAGCTTCGTTCAAGACCTTTACCAGCAAAGCCCGATGAGGCTCAGAGCTCATGAGTAATTCCAAAAGAGAGACCCTGGCCGAGGTTTTGTTGAGTTGTTCAATGACCTTGAACTCACTCTGCTGAATAATGCGGAGAAACTCGCTTGCTTCCTCTAGCGACACTTCCTTCTTGCCACAACCATCCTTTTTCTTTGGAAGACTTTTCACTGGAATATCCTTGTTTGGAGTGACTGTCGTCTTGTCATTTTGTTCTTCCACCATCTTTGCCTTTCCCTTAACATTTGCGGGTTGTGTTGGCAGGTCGGGGGGTGCAAACACGCGACCGCTGCGGGTCACACCGCTCAGCCCCGTGATGTTGGTTACCTTGGCCGACAACGAGATGATGTTGGTGGCTTCTTCTTCCTTTTCACTCGGAGGTGTATACCTCCCCGGGACTGCGTGGCTGTTTTGGTATGGGAAAGGATCAGGTTTAGCTACCGAGGGATATTAGGGCTTTTGTGAAGCTACGTCCATGGTGAAATATATCACCAAAGGTTTAGGCCTTCCAAAACTTCTCTCATCCGCGGACTGCATACATATATGCTGCTCTTCCCTCCCCTCATCACCGACTTCCAATCGGCCTTGATCTATCATTCATTGCAACCGGCGCTAAAGTAAGCGTTGTCGGCCAGACGAGTCGTGGTTAGAGCCGGAGCTTGGGGGGCCTCCCTCTGGATGGGGGCGGGTGCCTTAGGCTGTACGGGTGCTGAATTGGAGGAGTTCCTGGCGCAAGCTGAAAAGCTTGGATGATTTTGCGCGTACTGATGTGTACCATGAGAGGTCTGCGGAGGCAAGACCCATGCGGGCGCTGAAGTGACGGCATGGGTATCTCCTTCCTTCCTTTTTGCCCCAGTTGCTCCGATTCTCTTAGCATTGGCACTTGTGGATGAAACGTAATCAAACTTCCCTCTTCTCAACCCTACTTCGATTCTTTCCCCGGCGAATACCAAGTCCGCGAAGCTGGAAGGCATGTAGCCTACCAACTTTTCATAGTAAAACACTGGCAAGGTGTCTACCATCATGGTAATCATCTCCCTTTCGACCATGGGAGGGGCCACTTGTGCTGCCAGGTCTCTCCACCGTTGTGCGTACTCTTTAAAGGTCTCACCTTCCTTCTTAAACATATATTGTAGCTGAGTGCGATCGGGAGCCATATCGGAATTATATTGATATTGCCTTAGGAAAGTAGTAATCAGGTCCTTTCAAGTACGGATGTGGGAAGCTTCCAGATTAGTGTACCAAACAATCGCGGCTCCAGCCAAGCTATCTTGGAAAAATTGTATCAACAACTTTTCATCCCTAGAGTGCGCCCCCATTTTGCGACAATACATCTTGAGATAGTTTTTAGGACAAGTCGTCCCTTTATACTTGTCGAAATCGGGCACTTTGAATTTTGGGGGGATGACGACATCCGATACCAAGCAAAGATCCGTCATGTCCGGGAACGGATAGTCACCAAAGCCTTCAACAGCTCTCAATCTCTCCTCGAGGAGATCGAGTTTCCTTCTTTCTTCGGCCGCCGGGGGTAGTCCTTCTGTGGACAAGAATATTGGTTGTGTCGTGAGGTTGGGCTGAGGCAATGTGTTGGGCGCCGGCCCCTCGACGGGGATCGGGGGTAGAAATCGATATCCCCTTGGGCATACTCTCGATGATCTTCATGGGCCTCGTCGGGCTGTCGAGGAGGCTCTCCTTCGAGGATGGGGGCAGAGACGTGACCCGCATCGTCATGCATGACTGGCGGCGTGTAATTAGGCGGTAATCCGTAAGGGTAAGCCACCCGGTTGTATCCCAAATGGGGGTTGCTGTTGTGCCCCAGTGTGCTCCTTTCTCGTCCTACTGCGTTTGGGGGAGGATGGTGCACGGTAGCTAGGAGACTTTGGTCTGCTTCGACAGCCGAACTAACAGCGGCAGCGGTGGTCATATTTTTCTCCATGAGTTGTCTCATTCCTAACATGGCCTCCATCATGGAAGCCATTTGTTCTTTCAAAGCCGACATGTCGGCGTTCATCTGTTCCTGTGTCTCCTCTTGATCACCCACCATTCTAGATTTGGATCTGGTGCGATAGGGATGCCTTGGGGCGCGTTTAGTTATGGTGTACTTCCTAAAAAACCAAATGTGAGGAGTAGGTAAAGAATAATGAATGCATGCTAGAGATAAAATGCAGGAGTGATTTGATTAGCACTGACTTTTGGAGTAAAATATGGGATAAACTCATTTTATTCAGAAAGTTATAACTAGTCAAGATCTGAGTGACAATACAAGTTTCCTAGCGATTTCTAATTATATGGGCCATTAGATCTATCATATGCTGACAATAGCCGAGAAGTCAGTGGATCTCCTCGGGGGCGGAGTAGGTGTCCGCCATCGCTTTGGCCTTGGCTAGCAATCGGGGAAGTTCTTGATTCCCGTTCAAGGTAAGAGCAAATCGGTCCATCCATATTGTTGCCTCTTGATGTAACGAGTCGATCACCCTACCTCTAGCCTCCTTTTCCGCGTACACTTGGGCATACTCGTCCGCCACTCTATGCTCATGGGCCGTGGCTAGATTTAGTTCTTCTTGGTACTTGCCAACGATAGCTAACATGTTGGTCTTTGTCTCGCATAACCGCTGAGACAGGTTTCTTTTGGACCTTGAGCAAACCTTTAACTCATCTTTCAAGATCAAACTGTCTACTCGTGATTGGTCCCTTTCCTCTCTCCAGAGCTTAAGCTCGTTGTTACTGCCCCACAGAGCCCCTCGGAACTTGTTCCCGCCGTGCTCTTCCCTACGAGCCCTCTTGGCTTCTTGTTACAAGGCTTTGGTAGTAGCTGTATTTATATCTCTCAGTTCGGCATTCTCCTTTTGGATCTTCAGAGCTGCTGACTTGAACCTTTCTTTGACTGTTTGAGCTTGCTCGAGTTCTGTCCTAAGGGCCTGCACCTCTTTGTCTTCCTCCGGTGCCTCAACTTCCTACCACTTAGTAGTTCTCAAACATGGGAGCCAATCCAATACTTGCACGTGGGCTCTCAACCACTTACGGTAGCCACCGATGGGCCCATTGTTACTACCCCTGAGTTCTTTGTCCTTCTTTCGCACCACCTCCCATGCCTTGCGGACCTTCTGAAGTGTCTCTATGTTGGTCTTATTGAAACCTCGTGAAATGACAGGTGCGATCTCTTCCTCTAGTGGTGCCCCTCTCATAGGGTAGCCAAGTTGTCTTATAGCAAGAACGAGATTGTAATTGATGCAACCCCTCGTCCCCATCAAGGAAACATTCGGAAATCCTCCGCACGAAATAAGAACTCCGGTTCTTCCTTCTTTCCATCGAGGGAACCAGTTGATAGACACTCCTTCTTTGTTTGCTAAGAGTTGGTCCCAATTTGCGCCTCCTTTCTCTGTGCATGAACGGTGACCTTCTAGCGGGCAAGCATGCCTCACCTCTTGGCGAAAAAGGTGCGAAACCAACCATACATAAAGAGTTGGAGTACAGCAAACAATCCTCGTACTGCTCTTCTCACATCTTCGGTCGAAGGTGTCATATAGGTCGGCTAACATAGCGATAACCGGGCTTTCCTTGTGGTTATGAAAGGCGAGAAAAGCGTCGATTGCTGCTAGGTCCACCAACCCATCCACATTTGGAAAGAGGACTCCTCCGAAGATCAACAGCACGAGAATGTCTATGAACGAGGCCCATTCGCCTTTGCCTGCCAAGTTTCTTGCTTTTGCCTCCAAACATTTTCTCGGTATTCCAACCACCCCATTTTCGACTTGCTTTCTGTGGCCTAATTCCTGCGCCAAGATTTGGACTATCTTAGAAATTCTAGCTAATGAGGGATGGAACCCTGAGAAGAGGTATGGTCTCCTTCCCCCTAGAGGACATCCTAGGATCTCTTCAAATTCTTCTACCATGAGTGATAGCTGGAAGTCCCCAAAGGTGAAGCACCTCAATGGCTGATCATAATACTGGGCGAGGGAGGCAATGGCCTCTGTGGAGACTTCTACCATGGCTAGGTCCCAGATTTTATCGTAAGCTTTACGAAAAGCTTGCCGCTGGAGCTGACCCATCAACTGCCATAACTCTTTTAGACTGGTGATCCCTAGGCTCTTGACCTTGACTTGATAGAACCTCTTTTTAAGTGAAGGCATTTGACTTGATCCTATGTTTTACTAAAGTGAACAAAATCGGTGCGAATCAAAACTCCGACATCTATCATGGGTGGAATGGATGAATGCATGACGAAATGCATATGACATAGATGCAATTTATGAATACGGGAGCCCGGGAAATTGTCTCCTTCTTAGATACAACGTCTTGGGGTAGCATAGTGCCCAATGCATGTATTTAAGAAGGTGACACGGACCCTCCGTTGGTTTGCCAAAGAGAGGGGATCAAGACAGAACCCGTGCATGATGCATATGCAAAAGGCACAACACGGGGATGTACATAGTACGAAAATATTCACAAACAAATATAATCAAAGGGGTACACGACATTTGACTACATGCATGGCAGTGTGAAAAAATGGCACGCAACGTGTTTGCTTCGTGTCCCTATTTTGGGGACCTACATGGGAGGGAGCTAAAAGGGCTTTTAGTGATATTTCCTGAGGTGGTCATATCTCAATTGATGGTCTCTAGAGGTATCATCCCCTTTGAAGAACATATTGCAGCAGTAGGGACTACTAGCAACAATATGTTATCAAAGAGAAAAACTCTAGATGAGGGTTCACTGTAATCAAGCAAGTCGGAGACCTAGCATGATCACAGATTCACCTCCACTCCTTATGTTCCCACGAGCCCGGGTATAGGGCCCTTTTTCAACTCACCGTGTGTGCAAATAGTGTTGGTGTTTGTGTGTATCAAATGAATAAATATTTACCTCATGCATACATTTTAAAACGCACTAAAAGCATCAAAGAGTTATATACACAAGAACATAAGAAAAATAAAGGGAAACCAACAAAGGAGAAAGTCATGATAAAACATCGCACAAGATTAAATGGCCTAACTCTCTAAAAAACAGTCCCCAGTGGAGTCGCCAACTGTCGCAACCCACCCTTCGGCGGGAGGGCAACGTGTGACTCGCGGGTGCATCTTCCAAGAAAGGAATGCGCGCGGAGTCGCCACCAACGTTTATTTGAGGGAACGTCGGAAAAACTGGAAAAGACGTAGTCTACGAACTTTAAGTGAAAGGTTTGGGAGTTGTATTTACGCACGGGGAAGGTATTAGCACCCCACACGTCCGTCACAAGAGACGACAGCCTTTAATCAAATGTGCAAATATGACTTCAATTTATGTTATTTTCCTTTTTTACATTCTTATGACTTTTTTATGCCTTTTTATATTTTTATCTTTTTGTGGTCAACAAGGGTGTTTCCCTTTGCTCCTACGTATTCCTCAATTGTGATAAGGAAATCAGACCTACGTAGTTCTTTGTGAACAAAGCGTTTGGTTAAGTTATTTTTTATCCTTTTTTTTTGCAAGATATGTTTTTATCGAATGAAAGGTCATTTTAGGCGTTGGACCATTAAACAATCTTTCGATTCTTTTGAAAAGAGAGAAAACATTAAGGCATTGGACCATTAATGATCTCTTTATTTTTGAAAGAGGTAATAAAATTATGTGTTGATTTTAGGCCTTTTTTTAGAAATCTATGTTTAAACAATAAAGGTGGAAAAGACCATTTTAAGGCGTTGGACCTTAAAAATGGCTTTTTTAGGTCATGAAAAAAACTTGGCATATGAATTGATTTTAGCCTCAGTTTCACTTTGGTTATTAGTCAATTCGATTAAGAAAGGGAAATCCCAAAGAAAACGTCCGATTGATTTTTTTTATTTATTTTACTAAAATATATTTTTGATTATTATATTATTATTTTGCCTCTTTTTGGTTTTAAACGTGGTTACGACATGACCGAACGGTCGGAATTCATTTTAACAGAAATTAAAGGATATTACAATATGAATGATCGGTGGAAATTTATTTTACTTTTGATTAGGCGAGAAAATGACTTAAATAAATTACTAAAAGCACGTCAAAAGGGGGTACGAAAAGTAAATGAAATGAAAATAAAAGCACACGAAACAAATGAGGACCACTAAGGGTACATAGAATGAATTGAAAAGCTTGATTTCGGGAACTTACCGGTTGAAGACCGAAGAACGAAGAAGAACGAACAAAGAACGACGAAGAACGGTTGAAAATCTTTGCGAAATCACCCACGGAAATGTCACGGAAGCGTTACGGAAGCGCCTCGGCTTGGATTTTCTTCACGGAAACAATTTTCCTCACTAATTTTAAGTGAATCTCAGATACCAGGAGGGTTGAAAATTTTTGTTCTTCCCTCCTTCCCCTATTTATAGGAAAAGGAAGGAGAAGCTTGCCACCCAGCTCGCCAAGATGAGCTAGGTTGCTTCCTCCAGAAGGCACCACAATGATGCTTGTTTTGCACAACAATGCTCTTTTTGACTTCCAGAATGTTGCGAAACTTTACGGATTGCGCAACAATGCTTGTTAAACATTTCAGAATGTTACGGAACTTTATGGATTGCACAACAATTCTTGTTAAACATTTTGAGGCGGTCAAGAGAAGGTCGTATGCCAACAAATAATGGCCCCTTGACGAAATTAGGGTATGACAGTCGTCCCTCTTTACTTATCTTTTATTGGAGATAAAAGTGAAGTAAAGATAAGACACTAATTTCGTTCGAGTGGAACATGATTTGGCCGATCAATATCCCTACCCGCGGAACCTGTCATTCAGAAAGAAAAACAAAGGCATCAGGAGCGTTAGCAAAACTTCAGTGCCTTGAAAGCGATAAAATGGGATAATCACAACGTTTCCACACGCTATCAAACTCCCCTGCCTAGCAAAGAAGAATCTCGTGCGTCGCCGGGCTTGAATGTCTCCGGATGACGAGAGTAAAAACCTGCAAAAATTTTCAAAATAATCAGAATCGGACGACCAACAACATCCTGATACCATTGAACTCGTTTGCCTTGGTTGACGAAAGGTGCGGATGACCATAAGGTATTTCTGCCTGCCACTTGACTTCTCGGGTCAGGATTAACAGAAACCATTTTGTACGAATAACCACTTGGGTATCACCGCATGCCACCTGACTTCACGGGTCAGGATTAACAGAAATCATTTGTACGGATAACCACTTGGGTATATCCGCATGTCATCAGACTCGCTGTCTCTGGATGACAAAGGTGCAGAAGACGACGTTAGTCTCCGTGTGCCAACGGGTTTGCTTGCCCCTGATTGACAAAGGGTGCAGATGACGACGTTAGTCTTTTGCTTGCCCCTGATTGACAAAGGGTGCAGATGACGACGTTAGTCTTTGCATGATACCGTACTCTGAGTCTGACGGATAGCGAAAGAGTGTTTATACGGATAACCACTTGGGTATCTCCGCCTGGCACCTGACTTCACGGGTGAGGATTAACATAAATCGTTTGTACGGATAACCACTTGGGTTTATCCGCATGTCATCAGATTCGCCGTCTCTGGATGACAAAGGTGCAGAAGACGACGTTAGTCTCCACGTGTCAATGGGTTTGCTTGCTCCTAATTGACAAAGGGTGCAAATGACGACGTTAGTCTCTGCATGCTACCAGACTCTGAGTCTGATGGATAGCGAAAGAGTGTTTATACGGATAACCACTTGGGTATCTCCTCCTGCCACTGACTTCACGGGTCAGGATTAACAGAAATCATTTTGTACAGATAACCACTTGGGTATCTCCGCATGCCACCTGACTTCACGGGTCAGGATAGCGAAAGGTGGGGCGGTCAACAAAAGCGAAGCTTTTGCTCCTACGTATCCTCAATCTGTGATGAGGAACTCAGACCTACGTAGTTCTTGCTTTGAGAGACTTAAATAGTCTCGGTGTTCTTTCACTAAAATGCGAAGATGCTTTAGGAAAGACACAAAACCTCCTACATATGATTTTTGATGAAAAACAATGTGTCTATTGGGAAGAAGAGTATGCTGATGAAAATTTCTCATAACCATAAATGAGATTTTGGATGTCAACATTTCGTTTCTAAACAACCATTTAGAGGAAACACGGGGTCCAACAAAATAGAAGAAAATCACTCAAAGTGTATCAATCTCACACAGGTAAGTGTTTTATCCTAATTCCGAACCATAGATATGTCATAACTTGATTTTGCAAATCATTTCCTATCAAATCAAAGATTACATGCGTGATCAGGGATCAATAGGACTTTTACGGGAATGGTGCTTTGGTGAGGAATTTGGCTCTGAGTGTTTGGGCCTTTTCCTTTTCTGTTTTTGTTTAGTGCGAGGCGAGAAAGTCGCTAGCACACAGGATTTTGGTTGGCGATCAAAGGGAGAGGACCACTTCAAGTCGTGGTTTCCTTTCTTTTCTTGTTTACTTGTGACAATTATGTATTGCTCAGATAGTGTCTGGTCCAAAGACCTTTCTGTATATTTCTTTTGTTTTCTTCCGATCTTTGATCAGGAATTTTCTTTCCTTTTTTGCTTTCTTCCAATCTTTGATTGGGAATTTTCTTCTTTTGCTTCCCTCCGACCTTTGATCGGGAACTTTTTTTTTCTTCCTTTCTCTTCTTCTGAGGGCAAGGATGGGCATTCTCACCCTGGGTCAAGGTCTATGGTGAGTTGGGATTTTGGCTCAAGGCTTGTAGAATGGCTGGACATGATATATGTCTGGGTGTTGGTTTGGCCCGCGGTTCAGGAATAAATGGGATGTCCCACATTATTTCCATGACACACATGCAACAACGTGATTTGGAAATTTTATGCAAAATTGGTCATGCATCCACCCATGTGGACACTCAAGCATCAAGTTTTTATGGTCATGTGACACTAGGGCTCAAGATTCATTTTTTTTTCTTTTAAGTCAACCCAGTGTTTCCAAAATATGCTCCTTTAGCAATTCATGCATTCATCCGAGTCCATTTTGGGTGTTCAGGAAAATTTTCACAGCATTCACCCTTCAGGTGTATACACATTTTTCAACCAAACCCTTTGTTTTGATTGGTGAATCTTTTTCAAAGAAAAGCTGGAAGTTATTTCTTTCCAACAGCGTACTGGCTTTTAGTTAACCAAAGAATTTTTATTTATTTTCGTCTATTATATTATTATTATTATCTTTCCTTTTCTTTTTGACAAAGTTGATATCTGCAATCACATATACATATTTTTTCATTTCTGAAAAGGTCATGCGGATGAGGGCACACACGACCTACCTATGTCAAATCATAAAGTAAACGGAAAAAATAAAATGATAAGTCGTAATGAAAAAACAGTGACAAAACAACTGAGAGCCGTAATGTCAGATCATAGTGGAAACATAAACAATAACTGAAAGCAGTAATGTTAGATGACAACAAAAACAATAACTGAAAGCAGTAATGTAAATCACAAAAAGTGCGGCGACCTTGGTCATGTGGCTCCGCTCCCTCCCAAGAAACCGAGCAGGTCCGTCATATCCTTGTCCATACAGGGTTCATCCGTCTCACTTGGGGAATCTGCAGGCTCCTCCCCTGTCTGGGTATCAGGCTAGTCTCCAGGCCATACGACCTCAGCCCCAAACTGCTTCGGGGTAAGGCATACAAAAGGGGCGGAACCATGCCCCTGCTGGCTGAGGCTGAACCGATCGAGACACTCATGTATCTGCACCTGTCCATGGTGGTTGGCTGCTTGCTGGCAAACCAAATGTTGTAGATACTGCTCCACGGTCAATGGTCCAACCAAATCGGCCTGCCGAGGTGGTAGCGATGCGCCCGCGGCCTGATGTGCGTCACCCTGTGCCTGCCTAGGCGTGCAGTACTTCTCGATGAAGGCTCGGGTGATTGGCGATCAGATTACCTTGTTGGGGGCGACCTGCACTCCGTAGAACTGGCAGAGGCCCGTGATCAAAGCCGGAAACCCCGGGGCCCTGTTGGACTTCTCCGGGTCCAACGGGTGCCTAGTAGGTGCCATTCCTACAAACAAATAAATGGCATCAACAATCACCTGGGCCACGTGAACGCTCATCCGTGTCAGGATGGCATACACCAACTGGCACTTAGGCAGAGGAAGGTCGAAGTTGTGGTCACTAGGCAAGACATTGCTGAGCAGTAGTGTCATCCATATTTGGGTCAGGGTAGTCATGCTGGTGCGCATGATCCGCACCCACCTCCCCGCAGTGGTTCGGGAGAAATCCTGCCCCGATATGCACAGCTGTTGGGCGATGGCTTCCTCATCGAAGCCGTCTGCCTGGCTCCTCCTCTGGCTGAATTCACATTGCTGGTCCTCCTCCATAATCAGCGGGTCGCCCAAGAATTGGCTGATGGCATCTGCATCAAAGGGGATCCAGTGACCCCTCGCCTATGAGCGCATGTCCCGAACCTCTTCCTCAGTAGGCCAGGCATTGGCATAAAATTCTATGACTATCTTCAGGTCGAATTTAGCCATAAGGGTCACTAGTCGTGCCCAATGCCTACGAGCTATCTCTCCCTGGAAGTCAGGGTACTCGTCTTCCCTGAGCTGGACATGCC
Source organism: Glycine max (assembly GCF_000004515.6). NCBI lineage: Eukaryota > Viridiplantae > Streptophyta > Magnoliopsida > Fabales > Fabaceae > Glycine > Glycine max. The sequence continues at coordinate 12,077,704 of NC_016090.4, forward strand.
TCTCCCTGTGGAATGACCATCCCTTGATGGCCTCGAAGCGCTGCTGGTGCTCGGCACTCTGGAACTGATGACTATCAAACTCCAAGGCAGCACTGGAGCCTTCTCCTGTGGTGTCCTTTCTAGACCTTTTCATGAAGAGTTTCTTCGGAGCCATCTCCTGCGAAAAAATAATGTTCAGAAAGTTAGTTAAAAAAGAAATGCCATCTCATGAGCAAGGTCAAATAGGAAGGGCATTTGACCCCCCCCCCCCCCCATTTCAACATGGAAACACCAATGTAAAGTTGGGAAAACTTACACACATTCAAAGAATTTTGTTACCCTAGTTACATACACGCATTTTTTCAAAGTATTTTGGCTACCTAAGGATTGCGTACGTGCACGTTCAAGCATTTTTGCTACTTAAATCATGCATACCTTGTAAGGCTAAATTAATTAAATTACCTCATGTTAACTCAATCAATATGGTATTTTGGCTACCTACCAAGCAATATATACACCTCATGAGGCCCTTCTGCTACCTAACAAATGATATATACACATTTAAAAGAAATATTTTTGCTACCCACACGATTGACAAAGGCATTTGCCTAAATTAAAATGGGGTATTTTTGCTATCTAAGGTATTTGAGGTATTTTGTTACCTATCCCATACCTACAAGTGCATGACGAGCAGTTTTTTTCAAAACATCTAGGCCCAAAGTTGATTGTTGGCTTACAAGGCAAACTTTGCCTCATAAGCACTCACTCTTGTATTTCTTTCACCCCTAAAAACAAACTTTGGTTCCTAGGCCTAAAGTTCCATTCTAGTTCTTATGGAAACCGTCCACAAGCCCAAAAATGGCGAACATCCGCATACCAAGTTGCTTCATAGGCTATTCCTCACAAAACTATGCCCAAATGCCATTGAGGCATTTCACCCAGCACTTGATGGGCGCATATTTAGGCACAAATAGCAAGGGGGTGGGGGCAATGTGGCATGCCCAATCTTTTCAGAATAAAATTTAGGCCTAAGGTCATTGCCTACAGCCCTTCAACTCAACAAAAACAAGCAACAATTCAAGGATAACTTTGCTCACATTTTTTACCAAATACATGCAACTTAGAGCACCAAAAAGCATCAATGGAAAACTAGAGAGACCAAGAATGAGGTACTTACTTGTTAGGGATGAACAACAATGCAAAACGGAGTTGGAAACACAAAAGAATGGTGACCTAGGAGTGAAGGATGGCGAATCCCGTGGGAGATGGCATTCTTGAGTAAGGGGGAGAAGTTTTGGGTGAAAAAAACTGCCCCCCGTTCTTTTAAACTATTTCGTGCAGGGGGTGCTCGCCTAGGCGAGCTAACCCTGTGCATTTTTATTTTTTTTGCGAAGATATACATGTTCTCTATGGGTCGGTGTTCGCTTGCTTGAAACCCCTAGGGTAAGTTAGGCATATCCGATTATCACCTTAGAGAGATAATAATAATAATAATAGGCATGAATTTAAAGGACTAGGCTGCCCCCCAGTAGCGCTTCTTGATCGTCCGGAGCCGGATGCGGGACGACGATCTGCTGATCACGGGCCTAGCGCCCATTCGTACCCGTCCCCGAGCACCTGAAAGCAGGAAATGACATTGCGCAGCAAATCGTGGCCACACTACCACTTACTTCGATTTATCACTGTCTTGGATTTGGCGCGGTATTTGACCATCGCTTAAAGCGATCCCGTCCCTGTCACAAGATAACAAATATGCATGTGTATGCGTATGCATGAGCATTTTCAACTGCAATAATTCTTTAGCAAGAGCTCATCAGGTTCAATTTTAATTAAGCACTTGGGGCATCCCCATGGACTGAGTGAAAAGGCTCGGGTCATTAAAGACTATGCGTCTTTTAAGGCACAAAGCGAGGATCAAAACAATGAAACCCCAATCCCACATTCTTTTAAATATTGCGACGAGAAAATTACAGAGGATAGGAATCCTTGGGGGAAATCACAGAAAACAAAAACATGCAGTGACTTCTTTAATTGCCCCAAGTCTTAAGCATAGTATCGCTTGACAACGTCGGAGTTCACGGGTGAAGGTAGTTCCTCGTCATCCATGTTGGCGAGCACAAGGGCCCCTCCGGAGAAAGCCTTTTTTACGATGAAAGGCCCTTTGTAATTCGGGGCCCACTTTCCCCTATTGTCTTTTTGGGCTTGGGAGACTTTCTTCAATACCAGGTCCCCTTCGTTGAACCTGCGTGAATGTACCTTCTTGTCAAAAGCGTTCTTCACCTGTTTCTGGTATAAACGCCCGTGGCTCATAGTGGCCAGACGCTTGCCTTCTATGAGATTGAGCTGATCGAAACGTGCTTGGGCCCACTCTGACTCCTTTAATCCAGACTTCGCCAAGATTCTTAATGATGGGACTTCCACCTCAAACGGTAGCACGACCTCCATTCCTATACCAACGAGAACGGCGTTGCCCCGGTTGAAGTGCGCATCGAGGTTCAGTAACCACGTAGCGTGAACGGGAGCATCTCGTGCCAGTCCTTGTATGACACAGTCATCTTCTGGATAATCTTCTTGATATTCTTATTGGCCGCCTCCACCGCTCCGTTCATCTTGGGTCTGTAGGGTGTGGAATTGTGGTGTTGGATCTTAAATTCCTCGCACATTTCCCCCATCATTTTTTTATTCAAGTTGGTGTCGTTGTCCGTGATAATCTTCCTCGGCAAACCATACCGGCAGATAATCTCCCACTTGATGAACCTGACCACCACACTCCTCGTAACACTAGCGTACGAGGCAGCTTCAACCCACTTGGTGAAGTAATCGATCGCTACCAAGATGAAACGATGTCCGTTTGCAGCTTTGGGCTCTATGGCCCCGATCACATCTATTCCCCACATGGAAAAGGGCCACGGTGCGGCCAAAACATTCAAAGGCAGGGGCAGAGCGTTGACATTATTCGCAAACATCTGGCATTTGTGACACTTCCTCACATGGAGGCAACAATCGCTCTCCATAGTGAGCCAATAGTAGCCCGCCCTTAAGATCTTCCTAGCTATGGCGTGCCTGTTAGCGTGCATACCAAAAGAGCCCTCATGGACCTCCTCTAGCATGCACTCAACTTCCTTAGCGTTCACGCGTCGGAGCAAAACCATGTCATGGTTTCTCTTGTATAGTATGCTTCAGCTCAAGAAGAAACCGGCCGCCAATCTCCTTAACGTCCTCTTGTTGTTGTCTGAAGCCTTCGGTGGGTACTCTTTGCTTTCAACATATCACTTGATGTCGAAATACCAAGGCTTACCGTCCTACTCCTCTTCCACCAAACAACAATGTGCGGGTCTGCCACGACATTGGAACTCAATGTACGGTAGGTCTCCGTGCGGTGTCAGCTGGAACATGGACGCTAAAGTGGCAAGCGCATCAACCATTTGATTTTCCTCTCAGGGAACGTGATGGAAGGAGATCTCATCAAAGAACTCTGTGAATTCCTTGATATAAGTCTGGTAGGGTATCATTTTATGATCCTTAGTCTCCCATTCTCCTCTCAGCTGGTGAATTACCAGTGCCGAGTCTCCATACGCCTTGAGTAGCTTGACGTTGAAGTCAATTGCTGCCTGGACGCCTAGAGCGCATGCCTCGTATTCAGCCATGTTATTGGTGCAGTCGAACCCCAGCCTAGCCGTGAAAGGTATACATTGATTGTCCAGAGAGACCAATGCTGCCCCAACGCCTTTGCCTAGAACGTTTGACATCCCATCGAACCACACGATCCACTTGTCCTTGTCCTTGTCTAGCTTCTCTTCAAATAAGGCCATGATGTCCTCATCTGGGAACTCGGGATGCATGGGTTGATAATCATTGAGGGGCTGCTGAGCCAAATAGTCCGCCAAGGCGCTCCCCTTTATCGCCTTTTGGGTGACATAGACTATATCGAACTCGGATAGCAAAACTTGCCACCAAGTGATCCGCCCCGTGAGAGCAGACTTCTCAAAGATGTACTTGACTGGATCCATCTTGGATATCAGCTAGGTGGTATAGCTCAGCATGTATTGTCTTAAACGGCGGGACGCCCAGACCAAAGCACAACATGTCTTTTCCAGCAAGGAGTAGTTCATCTTATAGGCCGTGAACTTCTTACGTAAGTAGTAGACGACTCGCTCTCTTTTCCTGGACTCGTCGTGTTGCCCCAGCATGCACCCCATTGACTTGTCCAAAACCGTCATGTACAAGATGAGAGGTCTCCCGGGCACCGGCGACATAAGCACGGGAGGGTTCATAAGGAACTGTTAGATTTTTCCAAACGCCTCTTGACAGTCCTTGTTCCAGTGGATGGACTGGTTCTTGTGTAAGAGCTTGAACAGTGGCTCACAAATAGCTGTGAGCTGTGATATGAATCTAGCAATGTAGTTCAAACGCCCCAGGAAACCTCGGACCTGCTTCTCGATACGCGGTTCTGGCATCTCAAGCATGGCTTTTACCTTTTCGGGGTCCACTCTATTCCTTTCTGACTTACGTTGAAACCCAGTAATTTTCCTGACTTGACCCCGAAGGTGCACTTAGCGGGGTTCAACCTCAATTGATACTTCCTAAGCCTTTTGAACAACTTCCGCAAGTTGACAAGGTGTTCCTCCTCGGTTTTAGACTTGGCGATCATGTCGTCTACATAGACTTCGATTTCTCGGTGCATCATGTCGTGGAACAAAGCCACCATAGCCCATTGATAGGTTGCCCCGACATTCTTGAGCCCAAAGGACATCACCTTATAGCAGAATGTTCCCCACAGGGTGACGAAGGTGGTCTTTTCCATATCCTCTAGCGCCATCTTTATCTGATTGTAGCCGGAGAAACCATCCATGAAGGCAAACAAAGTGAAATTGGTCGTATTATCTACGAGGATATCGATGTGCAACAGAGGGAAATTGTCTTTGGGACTGACTCGATTTAGGTCCCAATAATCTACACACATTCGTACCTTCCCATCCTTCTTAGGGACTGGCACAATGTTGGCAACCCATTACGGGTACCGAGCAACAGCCAAGAAGCCAGCATCAAATTGTTTCTTTACTTCTTCTTTTATTTTCAGGGACGTCTCGGATTTCATCCTCCCCAGCTTTTGCTTTACCGGGGAACACTCAGGATTTAGAGGTAATCTGTGTTATACGATGTCAAAATTCAAACTAGGCATATCTTGGTACGACCAGGCAAAGATGTCTTGGTAGTCTTTCAGTAGGGCCATTAACTCTTTACGGATGGGTGCGGTCATACCCGTGCCTACTTTTACTTCCTTCTTTCCGCTGCGGGTACCTAAGTTCACGAGTTCTGTCTCTTCTTGATTCGGCCTTGTCATACCGTAATTTCGTCCGGGGACCATCCGTTGTTGGGATGTGACCCTCGTTTGACCACTTCGAGGTACTTGGCACCCATCGTTAGGCAATTCGTGCAGTTCCGTGACATGCCGGAAGTTAAAAGAAGGCATTGTAGCACAATCCGTGAAGTTCCGTGACATGCCGAAAATTAAAAGGAAGTGTTAGTGCGCAATCCGTAAAGTTCCCGAAGGCAAGAAAAGGGATGATTACATAATCCGTAAGGTTTCCTAACATTACAGAAAGAAAACAAGCATCGTTACGGAATTCGTAAAGTTTCGTAATGTTACGGAAAAAGAATCACCAAAAAAAGGCAGGGGGTGTACTTAGTAAAAATGGGGGTTCAAATAGCAACCAGGCCCACTTGGGCCTTCCAGAATATTCCTCCAGAAGGCGGTTGCTTCTGGAGGAAGCAACCTAGATCGCCTGGGTGAGCTGGGTGGCAAGCTTCTCCCTTATTTTCCTATAAATAGGGGGAGAAGTGAAGAAAAAAAATGTTTAGCCCTCCTGGTAATTCGAGATCACTTGAAATTAGTGAAAAAAATTGTTTCCGTGAAGAAAATCCAAGCCGAGGCGCTTCCGTAATTTTTCCGTGGGTGATTTCGCGAAGATTTTCAACCGTTATTCAACGTTCTTCGTTCGTTCTTCGTCGTTCTTCGGTCTTCAACCGGTAAGTTCCCGAAATCGAGCTTTTCAATTCATTCTATGTACCCTTAGTGGTCCTCATTTGTCTTCACGTGCTTTTATTTTCATTTCATTTACTTTTCGTACCCCTTTTGACGTGCTTTAGTCATTTACTTAAGTCATTTTCTCACCTAATTAAAAATAAAATAAATTTCCACCGATCATTTGAATTGTAACATCCGTTAATTTCTGTTAAAATGAAATCCGACCGTTCGGTCATGCCGTAACCACGTTCAAAATCAAAAAGAGGTAAAATAATAATATAATAATAAAAAATATCTTTTAGTAAAATAAAAAAAAAATCAATCGGACGTTTTTCTTTGGGATTTCTCTTTCTTAATCGAATCGACTAATAACCAAAGTGAAACTAAGGCTAAAATCAATTCATAAACCAAACTTTTGTCATCGCCTAAAAAAGCCATTTTCAAAGGTCCAACGCCTTGAAATGGTCTTTTCCGCTTTTATTGGTTAAGTGTAGATTTCTAACAAGCCTAAAATCAATATGTAACGTTGTTACCTCTTTCAAATAAAGAAATCATTAATGGTCCAATGCCTTAAATGTTTTCTCACTTTTCAAAAAAATTGAAAGATTGTCTAATGGTCCAACGCCTTAAATGACCTTTCATTCAATAAAAACATATCTTGCAAAAAAGGATAAAAAAATAACCAAAATGCTTTGTTCACAAAAGAACTACGTAGGTCTGATTTCCTTATCACAATTGAGGAATACGTAGGAGCAAGGGAAACACCCCTATCGACCACAAAAAGATAAAAACATAAAAAGGCATAAAAAAGACATACGAACGTAAAAAGGGAAAATAACATAAAATTGAAGTCATATTTGCACATTCGATTAAGGGCTGCCGTCTCTTGTGACGGACGTGTGGGGTGCTAATACCTTCCCCGTGCGTAAATACAACTCCTAAACCTTTCACTTAAAGTTCGTAGATCACGTCTTTTCCGGTTTTTCCTACGTTTTCCTCAAATAATTGTTGGTGGCGACTCCGTGCATATTCTTTTCTTGGAACACGCACCCGCGAGTCATGCATCGCCCTCCCGCCGAAGGGTAGGTTGCGATAGTTGGCGACTCCACTGGGGACTATTTTTTAGAGAGTTAGGCCATTTAATCTTGTGCAATGTTTTATCATGACTTTCTCCTTTGTTGGTTTCCCTTTATTTTTCTTATGTTCTTGTATATATAACTCTTTGATGCTTTTAGTGCGTTATAAAATGTATGCATGAGGTAAATATTTATTCATTTGATGCACACAAACACCAACGCTATTTGCAGACACGGTGAGTTGAAAAAAGGGCCCTATACCCGAGTTCGTGGGAACATAAGGAGTGGAGGTGAATCTGTGATCATGCTAGGTCTCCGACTTGCTTGATTACAGTGAACCCTCATCTAGAGTTTTTCTCTTTGATAACATATTGTTGCTAGTAGTCCCTATTGCTGCAATATGTCCTTTGAAGAGAATGATACCTCTAGAGACCATCAAGAGAGATATAACCACCTTGGGAATTATCACTAAAAGCCTTGTTAGCTCCCTCCCATATAGGTCCCTTGAATAGGGGCACGAAGTGAACACGCTGCGTGCCATTTTTTCACACTGCCATGCATAAGTGTCATGTACCCCTTTTGCTTATATTGTCATATTGTACACTCCGGTGTTGTGCCTTTCGCATATGCATCACGCACGGGTTCTGTCTTGATCCCCTCTCTTTTGCAAACCAACGAAGGGTCTGTGTCACCTTCTTAAATACATACGTCGGGCACTATGCTACCCCAAGACATTGTATCTAAGAAGGAGACAATTTCCTGGGTTCCCGTATTCATAAATGGCATCTGTGTCATGTGCATTCCTTCATGCATTCATCCATTCCACCCATGATAGATGTCGGAGTTTTGATTCGCACCGGGTTTTTGTTTCACTTTAGTAAACATGGGGACAAATCAAATTGGCAAAAGGTTTTATCAAGTCAAGATTAAGGGCCTAGATATCACCAGCATTAAGGAGTTAGGGCGGTTAATGGGACCTCTCCAAATGCAAGCCTTCCACAAGGTGTGCGGAAAGATCTTAGATTTGACCATAGCAGAGATATCCACAGAGGCCATTGCATCACTCACCCAATACTATGACCAGCCCTTGAGATGCTTCACGTTTGGAGACTTCCAATTAGTACTGACCATTGAAGAATTTGAGGAGATTCTAGGATGTCCTCTCGGGGGAAGGAAACCATATCTTTTCTCCAGGTTTCTTCCCTCCTTGAGCAAAATTGCAGTTGTGGTCAGGGATTCGGCGAGAGGATTGGATCGCGTAAAGCAAACTCGAAACGACATAGTGGGCCTACCACGAAAGTACTTAGAAGGAAAGGCGAGGGATATGGCGAATCAAGAGGAGTGGGTCCCGTTTATGGATGTATTAGCATTGCTAATCTTTGGGGTTGTCCTCTTTCCAAAGGTGGATGGTTTGGTGGACCTAGCCGCGATTGATGCTTTCCTTGCATATCACCATAGCAAAGAGAGCCCGGTGGTAGCTGTCTTAGCGGACTTATTTGACACATTTTACCGAAGGTGCGAAAAGAGTAGTGCACGGATCATCTGTTGTTTACCCGCTCTTTGTGTATGGTTGGTTTCGCACTTATTCCAACAAGACATAAGGCACCCATGTCCGCTCCGAAGCCATCGCTCGTGTGTCAAAAAAAGAAGAGTAGATTGGGACCAACACTTGGCTGGGATAGGAGGCAGAACAGTCAACTGGTTTCCACGATGGAAAGAAGGAAAGGAGGGAGTTCTCTTCTCATGTGGGGGCTACCCAAACATCCCGTTGATAGGAACGAGGGGTTGCATTAACTACAATCCCACACTTTCCATAAGTCAGTTAGGGTACCCCATGAGGGGAGCACCGACAGAAGAAAGCCTGTCTCCTTTCCTTGTGAGAGATTTCGGCGTGCAAAATTTCAAGGTTATACAGAGAGTCCATAAGGCGTGGGAAAGCCCGTTAAGGAAAGATAAAGAGCTTAGGGGCATTCGTAATGGCATCATTGGTGGTTATCATGAATGGCTGAAAGTTCGTACACGAGGTTTGGATTGGCTCCCAAGTCTGAGAACCGCTAAAAGGGGGGAAGTTGAGGCACCGGAGGAAGACGAAGAGGTGCAGGCTCTTAGGACAGAACTCGAGCAAGCTCAAACAGTCAAAGAAAGGTTCAAATCAGTGGTTCTTTGGATCCGAAAGGAGAATGCCGAACTGAGGGATGTAAATGTAGCTACCACCAAGGCCTTGGAACAAGAGACCAAGAGGGCTCGTAGGGAAGAGCACGGCCGGAACAAGTTCCGAGTGGCTCTGTGGGGTAGTAACAACGAGCTTAAACTCCGGAGGGAGGAAAGGGACCAATCGTGGGTAGACAGTTTGATCTTGAAGGATGAGTTGAAGGTTGCTCGAGGTCCAAGAGAAGTTTGTCTCAACGTTTATGCGAGACAGAGACCAACATGTTAGCCATCATCAGCAAGTACCAAGAGGAACTAAGTCTAGCCACGGCCCACGAGCATAGGGTGGCGGACGAGTATGCCCAAGTGTACGCGGAAAAGGAGGCTAGAGGAAGGGTGATCAACTCGTTACACCAAGAGGCAACCAAGTGGATGGACCGATTTGCTCTTACCTTGAACGGGAGTCAAGAACTTCCCCGATTGCTAGCCAAGGCCAAAGCAATGGCGGACACCAAACGTGCCACAAGGCATCCCTATCGCACCAGATCCAAATCTAGAACGATGGGTGACCAAGAAGAGACACAGGAACAGATGAAAGCCAACATGTCGGCTTTGAAAGAACAAATGGCTTCTATGATGGAGGCCATGCTAGGAATGAGGCAACTCATCGAGAAAAACAAGGCCACCGCTGCTGCTGTTAGTTCGGCGACCGAAGCAGACCCAACTCTCCTAGCTACCGCACACCATCTTCCCCCAAATACGGTAGGACGAGGAAGGAACACACTGGGGCACAACAGCAACCCCCATTTGGGATACAACCGAGCGGCTTACCCTTATGGATTGCCGCCTAATTACACGCCGCCAGTCATGCAAGATGATGCGGGTCATATCTCTTCTCCCATACTTGAAGGGGAGCCTCCTCGACAGCCCGACGAGGTCCACGAAGATCATCAAGAGTATGCCCAAAGGGATGTCGAGTTCTACCCCCCGATCCACATCGAGGGGCCGGCACCCAACACTTTGCCTCAGCCCAACCTCACAGCACAGCCAATAATCTTGTCCACGGAAGGACCACCCCCGGCGACCGAAGAAAGAAGGAAACTTGATCTCCTCGAGGAGAGATTGAGGGCTGTTGAAGGCTTTGGTGACTATCCATTCGCGGACATGACGATTCTTTGCTTGGTATCGGATGTTGTTATCCCCCCAAAATTCAAGGTGCCGGACTTCGACAAGTATAAAGGGACGACTTGTCCCAAGAACCGTCTCAAGATGTATTGTCACAAGATGGGCGCGCACTCTAGGGATGAGAAGCTATTAATACACTTTTTTCAAGATAGCTTGCCCGGAGCCGTGGTTGTTTGGTACACTAATCTGGAAGCTTCCCGCATCCGTACTTGGAAGGACCTGATTACTGCTTTCCTAAGGCAATATCAGCATAATTCCGATATGGCTCCCGATCGCACTCAGCTACAGAATATGTTCAAGAAGGAAGGTGAGACCTTTAAAGAATACGCACATCGGTGGAGAGACCTGGCAGCACAAGTGGCCCCTCCCATGGTTGAAAGGGAGATGATCACCATGATGGTAGACACTTTGCCAGTGTTTTACTATGAGAAGTTGGTAGGCTACATGTTGTCCCGCTTCGCGGACCTAGTATTCGCTGGGGAAAGAATCGAAGTAGGGTTGAAAAGAGGGAAGTTCGATTACGTTTCCTCCACAAGTGCCAATGCTAAAAGAATCGGAGCAACTGGGGCAAAAAGGAAGGAGGGAGATGCCCTCGCCGTCACTACGGCGCCCGCGTGGGTCAAACCCCCGCAGACATCTCATGGTACACATCAGTACGCGCAACATCATCTGAGCTTCTCAGCTCATGCCGGGAACTCCTCTAATTCAGCACCCATGCAGCCTAAGGCACCCGTTCAGAGGGCGGCACCCCAAGTTCCAACTCCAACCACGACTCGCCCGGCCGGCAATCCCAACGCAATGAGGAACTTTCCCCCGGGGCCAATTCCAAAATTCACCCCACTCCCAATGACGTATGAGAACCTCTTGCCATCTCTCATCGCCAACCAACTGGCCGTAATAACTCCCGGGAAGATCTTCCAACCCCCTTTCCCAAAGTGGTATGATCCTAACGCGACTTGCACGTACCATGGGAATACCCCGGGGCATTCCATCGAAAAATGCTTGGCCCTTAAATACAAGGTCTAACATTTGATAGATGCTGGATGGCTGACATTTCAAGAGGATCGACCCAACGTGAAAACCAACCCACTTGCCAATCATGGAGGGGGAGCGGTGAATGCCATTGGGTCAGATAGGCCGCGCAGGTCTAAACCTTTAAGGGACGTGGCAACCCCTAGGAGGTTTATCTTTGAGGCCCTACAAAAGGGAGGTCTGATTCCCCACGGTGGGCATAAAGAGGATTCTTGTTTATTGCATTCCGGCGAGCTACATAGCATGGAAACATGTTTGGCAGTAGAGGAATTGTTGCAGCGAATGATAGATCAAGGCCGACTGGAAGTCGGTGATGAGGGGAGGGAAGAGCGGCATATATATATGCACTCCGTGGATGAGAGAAGCTTTGGAAGGCCTAAACCTTTGGTGATATATTTCACCAAGGGCGCAGCTTCGCAAAAACCCCGACACCCTTCGGCAGCTAAACCTGTCCCTTTCCCATACCAAAACAGCCACACAATCCCATGGAAGTACACACCTTCGAACAAAAAGGAAGAAGAAGCCACCGACATCAGTTCATTGTCGGCCAAGGTAACCAATATCACGGGGCTGAGCGGTGTGACCCACAGCGGTCGCGTGTTCGTGCCCCCCGACCTACCAATTCAGCCCACGAACGTCAAGGGTAAGGCAAAGGTAATGGAAGAACAAGATGATAAAACGCCCCTCACTCCGAATGAGGATATTCCGGTGAAAAGTCTTCTGGAGAAAAGGGATGGTTATGGCAAGAAGGAGGTGTCGCTAGAGGAAGCCAGCGAGTTTCTCCGCATAATTCAGCAGAGCGAGTTCAAGGTTATTGAGCAGCTCAACAAAACCCCGGCCAGGGTCTCGCTATTGGAATTACTCATGAGCTCGGAGCCTCATCGGGCTTTGCTAGTAAAGGTTTTGAACGAAGCCCATGTGGCCCAAGATATCTCTGTAGAAGGATTTGGAGGGCTCCTCAATAATATCACCGCCAACAACTATCTCGCATTCGCCGAAGAAGAAATCCCTGCCGAGGGAAGAGGGCATAACAAGGCTTTGCATGTATCAGTCAAGTGTATGGACCACGTTGTAGCCAAGGTGCTCATCGATAATGGTTCCAGCTTAAACATGATGCCCAAAAGCACTTTGGAGAAATTACCATTTAATGCTTCCCATCTAAAGCCAAGTTCCATGGTAGTTCGTGCCTTCGTCGGCACCCGCCGAGAGGTTAGGGGAGAGATCGACCTCCCGGTACAGATAGGCCCTCACACCTGTCAGGTTACCTTTCAAATTATGGATATTAACCCCCCTTATAGCTGCCTGTTGGGACGCCCGTGGATCCATTCGATCGGAGTCGTTCCCTCTACACTCCACCAGAAATTGAAGTTCGTAGTGGAAGGGCATTTGGTTATCGTATCGGGCGAGGAAGACATCTTGGTGAGCTGCCCATCCTCTATGCCATATGTGGAGGCTGCGGAGGAGTCATTAGAAACCGCTTTCCAGTCTTTTGAGGTGGTAAGCATTTCCTCCGTGGATTCTTCTCTGGGCAACCTTGCCTATCAGATACAGCAGTAATGGTAGCCCGGGTAATGTTGGGGAATGGCTACGAGCCCGGAATAGGTTTAGGCAAGGACAACGACGACATAACTAGCCTAATAAGCGCCAAGGGAAATCGTGGGAAGTTTGGGTTGGGTTATAAACCCACACAGGCAGATATAAGGAAAAGCATTGCGGGAAGGAAAAGCGGAAGTCAAGGTTCGCGATTAAGACAAGAAGACGAAGGAGGCCCGCCCTGCCACATAACTAGGAGCTTTATAAGCGCGGGTCTAGGGGACGAAGGCCAAGTCGTTGCAATATGCGGAGATGATGCTCCGGCTGGGTCGGATTTGGTACGACCATGCCCTCCTAATTTCCGACTAGGAAATTGGCAAGTGAAGGAGCGCCCGGACATTTACGCGACAAGCATAATGTAAACCTTTTTACGGCTTTAAATGCTCTACAGTTGGGCCTAGACTTTAGAGTTTCCTTTTGTTAAGGCTTTGTGTCTTTTGTTCCTGAATTTATAATACAAAGATCTTTCTTCATCTGTTCTTGCGTCTCTACCCATTCTCATCCATTTGCATGTTTATTTCTTTACGTTTAAAACGCCAGATCCGACGATGAGTCCCTCGAAGGTACTAATACCTGGGACCCGCCCATCGACTTCGAGCAAGAAACGAATCAAACAGAAGATGAAGAGAACGAGGATGTGGGACTTCCCCCAGAGTTGGAAAGGATAGTCGCCCATGAAGACCAAGAAATGGGGCCTCATCAAGAAGAGACAGAACTAGTAGACTTGGGAACTGGCAGTGGAAAAAGGGAAGTAAAGATAGGCACGGGTATGACCGCACCCATCCGTGAAGAATTAACAGCCCTGCTAAGAGACTACCAAGACATCTTTGCTTGGTCGTACCAAGATATGCCCGGTTTGAGTTCTGACATTGTACAACACCGATTGCCCCTAAATCCCGAGTGTTCCCCGGTAAAACAGAAACTGAGAAGGATGAAGCCCGAGACATCCTTGAAAATAAAAGAAGAGGTAAAGAAACAATTTGACGTTGGGTTTTTAGCTGTCGCTCAGTACCCAGAATGGGTTGCCAACATTTTACCAGTCCCTAAGAAGGATGGGAAGGTGCGAATGTGTGTGGATTATCGGGACCTGAATCGGGCCAGTCCCAAAGACAACTTTCCTTTGCCGCACATCGATATCCTTGTGGATAATACGGTCAATTTCGCTTTGTTTTTCTTCATGGATGGGTTCTCCGGTTACAATCAGATAAAGATGGCACCAGAGGATATGGAAAAAACTACCTTTGTCACCCTATAGGGAACATTCTGTTACAAGGTGATGTCCTTTGGACTCAAGAATGTCGGGGCTACTTATCAACGGGCTATGGTAGCTTTGTTCCATGATATGATGCACCAAGAGATCGAGGTCTACGTGGACGACATAATTGCCAATTCTAAGACCGAGGAGGAACACCTTGTCAACCTGCGGAAGTTGTTCGAAAGGCTTAGGAAGTATCAATTGAGGTTGAACCTCGCTAAGTGCACTTTTGGGCTCAAATCAGGGAAATTGCTAGGTTTCATCGTAAGCCAGAAAGGGATAGAGGTGGACCCCGAAAAGGTGAAGGCCATCCTTGAAATGCCGAACCCCGTACCGAGAGGCAAGTCCGAGGTTTCCTGGGACGTTTGAATTATATTTCCAGATTCATATCACAGCTCACTGCTATTTGTGAGCCGTTGTTCAAACTCTTACGCAAAAACCAAACCGTCCGTTGGAATGATGATTGTCAAGAGGCATTCGGGAGGATCAAAAAGTGTCTCATGAATCCTCCTGTGCTTATGCCACCGGTACCCGGAAGGCCTCTCATCTTGTATATGACGATTTTGGACGAGTAGATGGGATGTATGCTAGGGCAACATGACGAGTCCGAAAAGAAAGAGCGCGCTATCTACTACTTGAGTAAGAAGTTCACGGCCTGTGAAATGAATTACTCCCTGCTCAAGAGAACGTGTTGTGCTTTAGTCTGGGCGTCCCATCGCCTAAGACAATACATGCTGAGCCATACCACCTGGTTGATATCCAAGATGGACCCGGTTAAGTACATCTTTGAAAAGCCAACTCTCACGGGATGGATCGCCTGGTGGCAAGTCTTGCTATCTGAGTTTGATATAGTTTACGTTACCCAAAAGGCGATAAAAGGAAGCGCCTTAGCAGATTATTTGGCTCAGCATCCTCTCAACGACTATCAGCCCATGCATCTCGAATTCCCGGACGAGGACATCATGGCCTTGTTTGAGGAAAAACTAGACGAGGACCGGGACAAATGGACCGTGTGGTTTGATGGAGCGTCAAACGTTCTAGGCCATGGAATTGGAGTAGTATTGGTCTCTCCAGACAATCAATGTATACCTTTCACCGCCAGGCTGGGGTTTGACTGCACCAACAATATGGCTGAGTATGAAGCATGTGCCCTGGCCGTCCAAGCAGCGATTGACTCCAATGTCAAGCTACTCAAGGTGTACGGGGACTCAGCGTTGGTGATCCATCAGCTGAGAGGGGAATAGGAAATTAGAGACCCCAAGTTGATACCCTACAAAGCCTATATCAAGGAGATGGCTAATTCCTTTGATGAGATCTCCTTCCATAATGTTCCCCGGGAGGAAAATCAAATGGCTGATGCGCTTGCCACTTTGGCGTCCATGTTCCAGCTAACACCGCACGGGAATCTACCATACATTGAGTTCTAGTGTCGTGGCAAACCCGCACATTGTTGCCAGGTGGAAGAGGAACGGGACGGTAAGCCTTGGTATTTCGATATCAAGCAATATGTCGAAAGCAAAGAGTACCCACTGGAGACTTCCGACAATGATAAAAGGACATTGAGGAGATTGGCGGCCGGTTTCTTCATGAGCGGGAGCATACTATATAAAAGAAACCACGATATGACTCTCCTACGATGCGTGGATGCCAAAGAGGCGAACCACATGATCGAGGAAGTCCACGAGGGTTCGTTTGGAACTCATGCCAATGGGCATGCTATGGCCAGGAAGATCCTGAGGGCAGGTTATTACTGGCTCACCATGGAAGGTGATTGCTGCGTCCATGTAAGGAAATGCCACAAGTGTCAAGCTTTCGCGGACACTGTCAATGCTCCGCCACATCCTCTGAATGTCATGTCCGCCCCTTGGCCTTTTTCCATGTGGGGAATAGATGTCATCGGGGCCATCGAGCCCAAGGCTTCGAACGGTCACCACTTCATTCTCGTGCCGATAGATTATTTCACCAAGTGGGTCGAGGCGGCTTCCTACACCAATGTCACGAGGAGTGTAGTGGTCAGATTCATAAAGAGGGAGCTGATTTGTCAGTACGGACTCCCTAGGAAGATCATTACTGACAATGCCACCAACCTGAATAACAAGATGATGCAGGAAATGTGTGCAGATTTCAAAATCCAGCATCACAACTCCACGCCCTATCGGCCCAAGATGAACGGAGCCGTGGAAGCAGCCAACAAGAATATTAAGAAAATTATTCAGAAGATGACAGTGTCATACAAAGATTGGCATGAGATGTTGCCTTTTGCCTTGCATGGATACCGAACTTCAGTACGAACTTCTACTGGGGCAATGCCATATTCCTTGGTTTATGGAATGGAAGCAGTACTCCCATTTGAAGTAGAGATCCCTTCCCAGAGGATTCTAGCAGAATCGGGCTTAGAAGAATCTGAGTGGGCTCAAACACGCTATGACCAACTCAACCTTATTGAAGGTAAGCGCTTGACGGCCATGAGTCATGGGCGCCTGTATCAACAAAGAATGAAGAATGCGTTCGACAAGAAGGTACGCTTGCGCAAGTTCCATGAGGGAGACCTTGTGCTGAAAAAGATGTCCCACGCTGTTAAAGATAATTGAGGGAAGTTGGCCCCGAACTACGAAGGGCCTTTCATTGTGAAAAGGTCTTTTTCCGAAGGAGCCCTGGTGCTTACCAACATGGATGGCGAGGAGCTACCTTTACCTGTGAACTCTGATGTTGTCAAGCGATACTATGCTTAGAATCTGGGGCAATTAAAGATGTCGCTACATGTTCTTTTATTTTTGTGTGTCTTCTTGGTTTTCTCCAGGGATTCCCGTCTACTGTATATCTCTCGTCACAGTCTTTTAAAAGAAGGGAACATGGGTTTGAGGCTTCAGTCCTCACTTTGGTTTTAAACCATGTGTTAGTTTGTAATAACCTGAGCCCTTTCGCTCAGTTCATGGGGTGCCCCAAGCGCTTAAATAAAACTAAACCTAACCAGCTTTTACTAAGAAGATTATTGCATTGAAAACATTCATGCATACGTATACGCATGCATATTTTGTGATAACAGGGGCAGAATCGTCTTAGGCCACGGTCAGAGGTTGAGACAAAGTTAAAGGCAGAAGCCAATCAAGGTAAGGTGACGATGCGGTCACGATTTTCCACGCATTGTTGCTTCCTACTTTCAGGGACTTAGGGACGATCGCATATAGAGGCCAGGGTCACGACTGACAGATCGTCGTCCCTTCCCAGCTCTAGACAAGCAGAAAACGCCGCTGCAAGGCAGCCTAGTTTCCTTTAAATTCACAGTAATTATTATTGTTGTTTGTTTAAATTAAATAATGGATGCCTAATCTACCTTGAGTGGGTTCGAGTAAGAGAGTGCCGACCCGTAGAGGGCCATGCTCATGTCTTCCCTAAAAAAAAAAGTACAGGTTAGCTCGCCTGGGCGAGCAACCCCTGTACGAAAATGTTTAAAAGAGGGGGAGGGGAACGTTTTCTACACTCAAAAACTTCCCCCCCCCTCATTCAAAAAAGAAAGCTCACGGGAATTAAGGGTTTTTCACCCCTAGGCCACCATTTTTGCGCTTTTTCTTCCATTCTTAGTGTTGTTACTCAATCCATCAAGTAAGTATCCCATTCTCGAGCTTTCTAGCTTTCTATTGATGTATCTTGGTCTTCTTTTGGTGCTCTAAATTGTGTGAATATGCCCAAATCTATGGAGCAATTTTGGCTTTGTTTCATGCTTGATTGGTTTGAATTGAGGGGTTGTAGGGGATGGCCTTAGGCCAAGGGTGCATCCTGAAGCAATGGGGCATGCCACATTGCCCCCACTCTCTTGCTATTCATGCCTAAACATGCACCCACCAAGTGCTTGGTGAAATGCCTCAATGACATATGAGCATGGTTTTGTAAGCTTGGGATTGTGGGACTGTTTTATATATATAGGGACAGCATGAAGGATTTAAAATGAGTGCCCGAATGCAATTCTAGGCCTAGGAACCCAAGCTTTTAATTTCAATGCAAGGAAGCATGACTTATGCCTAGGAATCAAAATTTTGGTTTTGAATGTAAAAAGGCATGAATATTAGGACATGTTTGAGAGGTTTTTATTAGAATTTAAATTTGGCTGCCCTATGAGGAATACCTTGCACCTAGGTAGCATGGAAAATACCTTTCAACGGTATGTATATCTGTGAATATATGGCATAAAAATACGTTGCAGAGTGTGTGAATATATGGCATAAAAATACCTTGCAAAGTGTGAATGTATAGCAAATAATGCATTTCAAAAATCTGTATGTGTAGGATAGGTAGCGTAAAAATGCCTTTCAAAATATGTATATTTGTGGATAGGTACCATAAGGAGCCTTTCAAAAAATGTACCCATGTCAAAAATGAGGATGCTTCCCAAATGAATATATGATGTGGAATTGCCACTCAAGTGTATATAGATGGCATGAAAGTTCCTTTTCAAATGCAAGTGTGTGCATGACGTGAGATTTGCTCTCTAATGTGCATATATGTATCAATAAATGTGAATGAAACAACAAAAAATTTGTATGTTAATAAAATACTTCAAATGTGTGTAGGTAGTTTGTGGTAGCAAATACTTAGGATACGAACATATGTAATTTTGACACAATACCTTGAGCATGCGTATACGTATTCTTTCCAAAAAAAATATATATGTGTGGTAACTAGAATGTTTTGAATATCCTTGTATGTTGATATAAATAATAGGATATTTTATGCATATGCACGTTTATAAATGTTTTTCATTAAGGAAATGTGTGCACAAGTTTGTTCTAAATCGGAAAGATTAGCATGCCGTTTTTGCTTTAAAATAAGCGTTTTCTTGTAAACTAACTTTCCAAATGTTTGTCCTCGCAGGAAATGGCTCTGAGAAAGCTTTCCGCAAAGAGATCTAGGAAGGACGCCGCGGCTGAAGGGACTAGTGCCGCTCCCGAGTTCGACAACCATCGTTTCAGGAGCGCTGAGCACCAGCAACGTTTCGAGGCCATCAAGGGATGGTCATTCCACCGAGAGAGACGTGTCCAGCTCAGGGACGATGAGTACACAGATTTCCAGGAAGAGATAGCTCACCAGCATTGGACGTCGCTGGTCACTCCCATGGCCAAGTGTCGCAACATGCCCTTTTGCGGGCGAGCGAGGCGAGGCTCACAGGTGCGCTTTCCAAAGGAGGAAAGATGCGCGGAGTCGCCACCAACGTTTATTTGTGGAAAACGTCGGAAAAACCGAAGGAAACCGGTCAAAACGAAATTTCTAAGTTTGGGAGTTGTATTTACGTTTGAGGAAGGTATTAGCACCTCTCACGTTTGTCTCAAAGGACAACAACCTATTTTTTAGAATTGTGGAAATTGTGTTACCTTAACTTTTATTTCTTTTTATTTTTTGAGGTCGAAAAAAGCGGGGCTCTTGCTCCTACGTACCCTCCATCGAAGAGGAAATCAGACCTACGTAGTTCTTTCTTAAGGGTGAATCAAACGATTCTTTTTACTTGGAAGGTGATCATTTTAAGGCGTTGGACCTTAAAAATGATCCTTTTTACTTGGTAAGAAAAACTGAGGTATTGAATCTTAAAATCCTTTTTAGTGATTTTTTTGTGGACGAGCTTGACTGTGCGAGTTGATTTTAGCCTTAGTTTCACTTTAGTTATTAGTCAATTCAATTAAGAACGAGAAATCCCAAAGAGAAACGTCCGGTTGATTTTTCCGCTTTATTTTACTAAAAGGTATTTTTCAATTATTATATTATTATTTTACCTCTTTTTTTATTTCCAACGTGGTTACGGCACGACCGAACGGTCGGAATTCATTTTAACTGAAATTAACGGATATTACAAATCAAATGATCGGTGGAAATTTATTTTATTTTTGATTAGGCGAGAAATGACTTAAATAAATGACTGAAGAACGTCAAAAGGGGGTACGGAAAGTAAATAAAATGAGAATAAAAGTACACAAAACAAATGGGGACCACCACGGGTACATAGAATGAATTGAAAAGCTCGATTTGGAAACTTACCCTTTGAAGAACGAAGAACGGATGAAGAAAGGTGAATAACGGAGGAAAACCTTCACGGATTTGCTTACGGAAACATCTCAGAAGCGTTACGAAAGCACCTCGGCTTGGATTTTCTTCACGGAAACAATTTTTTTCACCCAAGATAGCTGAAATACATCACCAGGGGGATCCGGGACCCTTAGAACAGCCCCCTTCAGCCAATTTATAGGAAAAAGGGGGAGGAGGTTGCCGCCCAGCTCGCCCAGGCGAGCTGGGTTGCTTCCTCCAGAAGCAATCCAGCTTCGAAAAAACTCTGGAAGGCCCAATTTCAAAATTTCAAAATTGCTATTTGCACCCCCTATTTTTGATAAGTTCACCCCCCTTCTTTCATAATTTACGGAAAAGTTACGGAAGCCTATAGGACTTGATTTTCTTCTTTTTTCTCTTCCTTCTCACCCATATTAAGTGAAATATGCTTATTTAGGGTTATGGGAATTTTACAGAAGCATTACGGGTGTCCCGGAAGCCCATTTTTTAACAAAACGGGGGAGGTGGTTGCCACCTAGCTCGCCCAGGCGAGCTTGGTTGCTTCCACCTTAAGCAAGAAATTGCCCAGAAACCTCTAGAAGGGCCCATATTCGAAAATTACTATTTGTACCCCCTATTTTACTAAATACACCCCCCTTTGCTTTTTTTGGTGATTCTTTTTCCGTAACGTTACGAAACTTTACGAATTTCGTAACAATACTTATTTTCTTTCAGTAAGGTTACGGAACCTTACGGATCATGTATTTACTCTTTTTTAGCTTTCGAAGAAGTTACGGAAACTCACGGATTGCGTAACAATACTTCCTTTTGGTTTCCGCCACATTACGGAATTTCACGGATCGCGTAATCATGCTTTCTTTTGATTTCCGGCGCATCTCGGGACTTCACATATCGTGCAACAAAGGGTGCTAAGTATTTCGAAGCGGTCAATCAAAGGTTGCATGCCATCAAGCAACAGTCCCCGGACGAAATTAGGGTATGAAAGTTGCCCCTCTTTACTTACCTTTTATCGGAGATAAGAGGAAAGTAAAGATAAAAACACTGATTTCGTCCGTCATTGCCCTTTCCGTGATTAGTCTATGACGGCTCTCGTTTCTACTTCTTCTTTTTTCTGCACAACACAAAAACAAAATACAAACAACAACAAAAACAACAACAACATAATATACATATATACACATGTTTAGCGAAGGAACCAATCGGGAAAATAACAAAAACCACGTTTCCCAGTCACGGGGGGCTCCGCACTTGACGGTGGAGGACACATGAACAGCGCTAGCCAATCAATTCATGGGTCTTCAAACAAAAGTGGAGAATGGAGAATTGGCGAACAGCGCTAGGCAATCAATTCGCGGGGCTCCAGACTTGTTGGTGGAGGATGCATGAACGACAATCAATTCATGGGGCTCCGAATAAAAGTGGAGAATGGAGAATTGCGCTAGGCAATCACTTCGCGTGGCTCCAGACTCATTGGTGGAGGATGCATGAACGACAATCAATTCATGGGGCTCCGAATAAAAGTAGAGAATGGAAAATTGCGCTAGGCAATCACTTCGCGTGGCTCTAGACTCATTGGTGGAGGATGCATGAACGACAATCAATTCATGGGGCTCCGAATAAAAAGTGGAGAATGGAGAATTGCGCTAGGCAATCACTTCGCGTGGCTCCAAACTCATTGATGGAGGATGCATGAACGACAATCAATTCATGGGGCTCCGAATAAAAGTGGAGAAGGGAGAATTGCACTAGGCAATCACTTCGCATGGCTCCAGACTCATTGGTGGAGGATGCATGAACGACAATCAATTCATGGGGCTCCGAATAAAAGTGGAGAATGGAGAATTGCACTAGGAAATCACTTCGCGTGGCTCCAGACTCATTGGTGGAGGATGCATGAACGACAATCAATTCATGGGGCTCCGAATAAAAGTGAAGAATGGAGAATTGCACTAGGCAATCACTTCGCGTGGCTCCAAACTCATTGGTGGAGGATGCATGAACGACAATCAATTCATGGGGCTCCGAATCTGATGCAATCCTACCCCCCAAGGGCATTGGATAGAAGACTCCAAGAAGATTGGGCCAAAAATGCAAGAGAAGGCCCTAGAGTTCTCATGAGCCTTAGGGTAGATTTCGTGCCCATGGGCTAAGTATGAGCCCACTTATCTTGGTATATATTAGATTAAGGTTTCATTAATTTTGGGCCTTGTATTTAGGGCTCCATAATGTAGGTAGGGTACCCTAGAAATATAGGATTTTTCAGCCCTTGTATTTTAGGGCACCTAGACTAGTTTTTGTATTAGGGGTAGTTTTGTAATTTCACATGCACTAAGTGGATATTTGATGTGTGTGGTTGGAAATAAATTTAATTGAATTGGTAGAAGCCCAATCCAATTAAATTTTAGAGGGGGAGGTGAGCATTTGCTTACTACATCCCATTGCCACATCATATAGTCACACTTTGTGCATGTCCTTCATGCTTTTCATGACACCTAAGCACACTTAGTGGAGAATCTTGGAATTGATCTTGCATTAGTGGGCTGAACCATAACTAAAATTCACTAATCATAATTAGTGAAATTTTGGCTCCACAAATTCAATTTCGAATTCAAGTGAAATTTGAATTTCCCTCCAATTTTGTGTGACACTTAGGCTATAAATAGAGGTCATGTGTGTGCATTTTTTTGAACTTTGATCATTTGAATATTAAACTTCATATTTCAAAGCTCATTTGGAGCACAAAATTTCGTGCTCTTCTCTCCCTCTCCCTTCATTCATCTCCTTCTTCCTCCAAGCTCTTATCCATGGCCTCCTATGGTGGTGAGCTTCTTCTAGACTCATCTTCTCCTTGAAGTGGCGTCTCCTCTCTCTCTTCCTTCTCCATTCCGCTGCCATTCATCTTCCAAGGAGCAAAGGAATCCATTGATGAAGAAGATCCTAGGCCTACAAGCTCCAATGGAGCTTACATCATGTGGTATCAAGAGCATCTTCATCCAGGTGATGTTCTTTTGCTTCCTCTATCTTTTTGTTCGGTGAATTCTCTTTAATTCCTTGTTCTTCATCTTATTCTCCATGTATATCCTCCATTATCTTGTGATTTGGTGCTGTTTAGAGTAGATTCAAAAAAAATAAACCGATTAAATCTTAGATCTACACTTGTTCTTGCATTTCCATGGTTCAAATTTTGTAGATCTACTCTTGAATCTTGTTTTTGTGTTGATTTTAGGTTCTATCATTTTTCATTCATAATATTCTTGTGCTGAACCTTAGATCTAAATTTTCTTCCAAAATATTGATTAGAAAAAAAAAACACAAAAATCTAAGTGTAAATCACTTAATCCATGTTGTCTTAGAGTCATGTTTAGTCATAGTAATTGTCACATTATGTTCTAAGTTTGTGTTGAATTTTTATTTTGTTGATTGAATTCTAGATACATTTGTTCATGTATTCTTGTCATTCTTAGCCTATTTTTTTGAATTTTGAGTCTAATTCATGCATGTTATTTAGTTCATAACATGTTCTAAATCAATTCCTAGAAGTAGTCTTGTTCTTGAACTTTTTTTTTGTTTTCTAAGTTTCCTACATGATGCCTATGATGAAGTTGAGTTGTGGTGCTGAGTTGTGGCTGGATTTGTGAATCAAATAAGTCTTAAGCTCTCTTGAATTGTGTTATTCAAGATAATTGAGCATAAGCAAACACAAATTGTAACTATCCAAGCCTTAAGCAACATAAACACTACTCTTGATTTCTAGGTTGAAATCGCTGGTGCTGGCAGCTTGAACATACAAAATTGTATAAATTACTGGGAATTGGTCACTACGATTTTTGAGCTGAAACTTTTACTGAATTTTCTAGACATCTGGAAAAAAATTATAAAAAAAGAACCAAGCCATTTGGATTAAAGGAAAAAATAATAAAAATCACACAAGTTGGAAGAAAAATCAGTGTCCAGGAAAAAAAAAAGTGAAAGGGAAGTGTGCTTGTTGTTTTGGCTCAAAAATTTGTTCTATAATTGGTGCCTATTTTATACCAATTCTAGTTCTGAAATTTAAATTGAAAATTATTGTGAAAACAAGTGCCAAAACTAGAGGTTTCTTGAGTCTTTTTTTTTTAGTTTTTCTACTCTACTCTAGAGCCATTCTAGGTTTCTCTTTGAGTCCTAGCTTGATTTTTTGTGCTTTTCATTGCTTTAATTGTTGAATAATCCTTGAAAATTTGTCTTGTTAAAACTCTATTGGTTTAGCTTTCATTTCATTTTTTTTTGTCTTTGGTTATTGCTTGTCTCTTTGTTTCCTTGTTTGTGAGTTGCCATATAGGGAATTGGAAAGGAGGATTGGTGCCATATCTTGAAGAATTTGAGTCAAGAAGAAAGGGGCCAACCACCTTAAGAGCTATTGGACTAAGAAGCACTTCAAATTGAGTGAAACACTAAAGAGAGAATAGCCACCACAATTGAGGACTTTTTTTTTCTTTGTAATTTTGTAATTGGCAATTTGCTTTGCTTTCAAATTTTGTAACAAAAAGACCTTTCATTGGAAGTAAGTTGGGAGCCTCCGCTAGGTCACCCTACTTCCATTTGTGTGTAATAATTTTAGGCAATTTTCCCTTAGGATAGTGAGTGCTTTGTTGGGAACCTTAAATGAGGTCATCCAAACACTCTTAGGATCCGCCTAGTTTGCTTTTCTTGCTTACTTTCATAGCTTATTTCTTTTACCCTCCATTGTCAAACCGCCTAGATAGCTTGCCTTTTAACAATTAGTTTTTACCTTATCTTTCACACCTCTTTTAGTGTTTATTTTGGCTAGTTTCAACCATAGTTTCTTTTACCTTTTTTTTCAAACCCCCAACAAGAAAGAACCATAACTTAGGAACCAACATGAGTCTTCATTCTTCATCTAGTGTTAATGGTGAGGGTTCTACTCCTAAGGACCCCTTGTATAAGATATTAGATGAGTTGAGATCCCTTAAGTTGTGGAAAGAAAAACAAGAGAGAAAAGAAAAAGGTAAAAAAAGAGTGGAAGAAATAAGTCAAGATGAAAGAGAGAAAATAAGAGAGGAAGAAAGAAGAAAAATAATGAAAGAAATGAAAAGGGAAAAACATGCCTCCTATAGTAGTCATGACTCTTGCAAGAGTTTAAGTGAAGAACTTAGCGACTATTATAGAGGGCGTCATAGTTCATATACTAAACATCACTCCCAAAGAAGAGAAAAGGATAAAAGGCCTCAAGAGGTTAACATTAGCCTCCCATATTTCCATGGAAAAGATAATGTTGAGGCTTACTTAGATTGGGAAATGAAGGTTGAACAACTCTTTGCTTGCCATCATATTAGCGAAGAGAGAAAAGTTCCATTGGCTACCCTTAGCTTTCAAGGGTATGCCCTCTATTGGTGGACTTCCCTTGTTAGGGAACAAAGGATTCATGGGGATCCTCCAATAGAGTATTGGAATGATCTTAAGAGTGCCCTTAGGAAGAGGCACATTCCCTCCTACTATGAAAGGGAGCTTATGGACAAGCTCCAAAGGCTTAGAAAAGGGAGTATGAGTGTTGAAGAATATAGACAACAAATGGAATTACTCCTTTTAAGAGCTGGACTTAGGGAGGAGGAAAGAACAAGCATAGCTAGGTTCCTTAGTGGGCTTAATATGGAAGTGAGGGACAAGGTTGAACTCCTTCCATATAGGGACCTAGATGAGCTAGTCCAACTTTGTATAAGAATGGAGCAACAACTTAAAAGAAAGCCTACTTCAAAAATCTTATGGCTCTCACTCTTATCCAAGGAAGGACCAAGCCCATGGAATTTTAGGGGCTGCACCTTCAAAACCCAAGGAAGATAAGGGTAAGACCATAGAGAAATACACCCCTAAGGCTAGTTCCCAAGAAAGGACTAGCAACATTAAATGCTTCAAATGTCTTGGGAGAGGTCACATTGCCTCTCAATGCCCCACAAAGAAAACCATGATCATGAGGGGTCAAGACATTTATAGTAGTCAAGAGGAGACTACTTCTTGCCCTTCCTCTAGTGGAAGTGAAGATGAAGTAAGGGATGAAGAGTCTAGTGAGGAAGTCTACCCCCATCAAGAAGGTGACCTCTTAATGGTTAGAAGGCTCCTTGGAGGTCAATCTTGTGATCTATCTCAATCCCAAAGAGAGAACATCTTTCATACAAGATGCAAAATTTTAGATAAAACTTGTTCTCTCATTGTTGATAGTGGATCTTGTTGCAATTGTTGTAGCACAAGATTAGTTTCCAAGTTGAACCTCACTATCATTCCCCACCCAAAACCTTATAAACTTCAATGGCTCAATGAGCAAGGGGAAATGATAGTTAACCAACAAGTGAAGGTACCTTTCTCCATTGGGAAATATAAGGATGAAGTTAATTGTGATATAGTTCCCATGGAGGCAGGACATATTCTTTTAGGAAGGCCATGGCAATTTGATAGGAAGATCATTTACAATGGCCTAACTAATGAAATTACCCTCAAACACCTTCACAGGTGGCCAAAGATCAACTAACTATGAAAGATAAGAGGGATGAGGAAGAAAAACTAGAAAAACAAAAGAAAAAGAAGGATAGTAAGGCCTTGTGTTCAAAGGCCAAGGGGAAGGAAAAGGAGGAAAAGGATTCCTCCAAGAAGATTGTTAACAAGGAAAATCATTTTGCAACAAAATGTGATATTAAAATAGCACTCCTTCTTAAACAATCTTTCTACCTTCTCCTATCAAGGGAAACATCCCTTAGCACCGCCATACCTCTTGAGCTTGAGGTTATTCCTCAAGTAAAGGAGTTGTTGGATGAGGGTTTGGTTCGCAAGAGCTTAAATCCTCGTGCTTTGTTGGTGCCTAAAATAGGTATTATTAGGCACCAAATCCCTATGATAGGTGGTATAATGAATGTGTTGAGTGGTGCAACACTCTTTTGTAAAATCACTCATGCACCCAACATCTTCATGATTTGTGTACATAGGGACTCATTAGGTAGGTTTGTTCTTATTTTTTGTTTCAATGCAAACCTAGGTGCTCATGTGGGACACCTTAGGTTTGTCGTAATTTTTTTTAGGAATAATCAACATGAAAATAAAGAAAAAGGTATGTATTATTCCATTACTTTCCTTAAATTTTTAAATAGTGATCAAGGCCTTCCCATGGACCCTAAGAGAATAAAGGCCATTCCTGAGTGGCCTACTCCACCAAGTATAAGGGAAATTTGTGGCTTCAATATCTTAACAAACTTTTACAAAACGTTTGTCCCATATTTTTCTATACTTGTAGCACCACTCATTGAGTTGGTGAGGAACTATATTCTCTCATGGGAAGATGACTAGGAAAGGGGTTTTCAGTCCTTACCATACTCTAACATACCCAACATCACTAATACATATGTTTTCATTCTTTTTACAGGTGTTGAGGAAAGAATCCATGAGTTTCAAGAACCTCTGGATTTGAGGTCAAATCCTTTTCAAGGGGGAGGGAATGATGCAATCCTACCCCCCAAGGGCATTGGATAGAAGACTCCAAGAAGATTGGGCCAAAAATGCAAGAGAAGGCCCTAGAGTTCTCATGAGCCTTAGGGTAGATTTCGAGCCCATGGGCTAAGTATGAGCCCACTTATCTTGGTACATATTAGATTAAGGTTTCATTAATTTTGGGCCTTGTATTTAGGGCTCCATAATGTAGGTAGGGTACCCTAGAAATATAGGATTTTTCAGCCCTTGTATTTTAGGGCACCTAGACTAGTTTTTGTATTAGAGGTAGTTTTGTAATTTCACATGCACTTAGTGGATATTTGATGTGTGTGGTTGGAAATAAATTTAATTGAATTGGTAGAAGCCCAATCCAATTAAATTTTAGAGGGGGAGGTGAGCATTTGCTTACTACATCCCATTGCCACATCATATAGTCACACTTTGTGCATGTCCTTCATGCTTTTCATGCCTCATGACACCTAAGCACACTTAGTGGAGAATCTTGGAATTGATCTTGGATTAGTGGGCTGAACCATAACTAAAATTCACTAATCATAATTAGTGAAATTTTGGCTCCAAAGTTTGGCTCCACAAATTCAATTTCAAATTCAAGTGAAATTTGAATTTCCCTCCAATTTTGTGTGACACTTAGGCTATAAATAAAGGTCATGTGTGTGCATTTTTTTGAACTTTGATCATTTGAATATTAAACTTCAGATTTCAAAGCTCATTTGGAGCACAAAATTTCGTGCTCTTCTCTCCCTCTCCTTTCATTCATCTCCTTCTTCCTCCAAGCTCTTATCCATGGCCTCTTATGGTGGTGAGCTTCTTCTAGACTCATCTTCTCCTTGAAGTGGCGTCTCCTCTCTCTCTTCCTTCTCCATTCCGCTGCCATTCATCTTCCAGGGAGCAAAGGAATCCATTGATGAAGAAGATCCTAGGCCTACAAGCTCCAATGGAGCTTACATCAGAATCATTGGTGGAGGATGCATGAACGACAATCAATTCATGGGGCTCCGAATAAAAGTGGAGAATGGAGAATTGCACTAGGCAATCACTTCTTGTGGCTCCAAACTCATTGGTGGAGGATGCATGAACGATAATCAATTCATGGGGCTCGGAATCATTGGTGGAGGATGCATGAACGACAATCAATTCATGGGGCTCTGAATAAAAGTGGAGAATGGAGAATTGCACTAGGCAATCACTTCGCGTGGCTCCTGACTCATTGGTGGAGGATGCATGAACGACAATCAATTCATGGGGCTCCGAATAAAATTTGTTGGCAGGACCAAATGGTCCACCATTTTTTTTCCACCTAAAAAGGCAAACATGCTTTTTGCAAAGAAAAATAAGTCATTCGCGAGAGCACCATATCTTAGAGAAACAATATACTCATGCCAAGGGTAATCTTCCTTGTAACCGAAAATGAAGGGTAGGATGTCAACATTTAGCTTTTAATGAACATTCAGGGGAAACATCGGTTTAAGCTGAAACTGGGAATAAATCACTCATACTGTATAAAAGACTCACACAGGCAAGTGTTTTACCCTAATCCCAAACCATAACTACACCATGACTTTATTTTGCTAACGATTTGCTATCAAATCACAGATCAACACGTACGATCATGGATCAATAGGATTTTTCTCGAGGGTAGTGTTTTTTGGAGAGGAAGCTGGGTGTTTCGGTCTTTTCCTCTTTGTTTATGTGGGGCGGGATATCGCCAGTCGAGAATGATTTTGAGTGGCAATCCGAAAGGAAGAACCACCAAAAATGGGTTTTCCTTTGCCGGCAGTCACTTACCTTGCCGAAAATTTATCTGGCTTGAAGAATTTATGTTCTCTTTCTTTCATTGATCAGGAATTACTCTGTTTTCCTCCAATCTTTTCCTTTTTACTTTCTTCCGATCTTCGATCGGGAATCCTTCTTTTCCTTTCTTTTCATTTATTTCCTTTCTTCCTTTTCATTTTTTCCTTTTCCATTCCTTTCTTTGGGAAATTGGGTTTTAGAATTCTATTTTCTCTCCCTTGAGGAGATTCCACTGTCCTTTGCTTCGAGGAAAGGATGAGGACTCTTTTTTATAGGCCAAGGTTCAAAAAAAGTCTAAGGTTGTGTCTCAATGGGGTCTTTTATTGTGGGAGCCCGATCTTGATATCTGGGGCAAAACAAATTCATGTGTCAAGGTATCGGTCTCAGGCCGAACTTCCATATCATTCCACAAGGCATGTGCAACAATGATGATTTGGAAACAACGTGCAAAATTAGTCATGGCCACAGCCAGGTGGGCACTCAAGCATCCCGTTTATGGCATTGTGATACTACGGTTGGGAACTTACACAAACAGACCCAACGTTTCCAAATCATGTTCTTTCATCAGTTCAATGAATCCATCCATTCTTATCTCGGTTATTCAGGAAAATAAACTCTTAGCGTCAGTCCCTTGTTTCCAGAAGATATGTTT
The DNA here is from genome assembly GCF_000004515.6 of Glycine max. NCBI lineage: Eukaryota > Viridiplantae > Streptophyta > Magnoliopsida > Fabales > Fabaceae > Glycine > Glycine max. Next base: position 12,107,985 of record NC_016090.4, read on the forward strand.
GCTCTCTACGAATGATTTATGCTTCCTAACCATAACATGCCGACCTTCGAGGTCTTTTTGTCTTTTTCTTTTTGTTTCATTTTTTATGTTTAAAAAAACTATACATCCATCGTTATCTATGAGAAAAACTTTTTCTTTATACACCTACATTCCTATACACGACAAACTTTTTCTGTATACACACGCATTAAAAACTCTTTCTCTTTATATCAACACGGTCTACATAAAAACTCTATTCTTGTTCAAAGATTTCTTTTTCGTTTTTCAACATACACTCGTGGTTTATACAAAACTTTCTTTATATACACTCATTACTCACACACGAGAATTTCTCTTCACACATTATTTACACACACACCAAATCTTTCCATACACTTTTTACATATAAAAACTCTTTTCTTTTCTTTATATATAGACACGACATTTGTTCACAACGCCTCTTTCTTTTTCAATTCTTGGTGTTATCATGATTTTTGTTCGTTTTATTTTTAGGACGACGTTCCTAAAGGAAAACTCTACAAGATTCTGGAACAAACATTATCGACAAATAACGAAGTAAGCACTGACGCAACAATCCAAACAAAATGTATGCCCAAAACAAAAGACAATAGAAACAACAAAAACAAATGTTAGTCCCTCAAGTCATAGAAACAAGATAACATACAAATGATAAATGATGGAACATACGAATTGGGGGATCCCACGGTCATGTGGCTCTACATGCCACCAGACTCTTGGGTCACGGTAACAAAAGATGGGACTACGTATCCTCAATTTGTGATGAGGAACTCAGACCTACGTAGTTCTTTATAACTGTGAGACTAAAAATAGTCTCGGTGTTTTCTTCACCAAAATGCGAACATGCTTTAGAAAGAGACAAAACTTCCAACTGATCAGAGCAACATATGCTTTTTGGATGAAAAACAATGTGTCTATCGGGGAAGGAGAGTATGCTGATGAAATTTTCTCATAACCGTAAATGAGATTTTGGATGTTAGCATTTCGTTTCTAAATGACCATTTAAAGGAAGCAATGGGTTCAACAAAAATAGAAGAAAATCACTCAAAGTGTATCAATCTCACACATGTAAGTGGTTTATCCTAATTCCGAACCATAGATATGTCATGACTTGATTTTGCAAATCATTTCCTATCAAATCAAAGATTACATGAGTGATCATGGATCAATAGGACTTTTTTTGGGAATGGTTTTTAGGTGGGGAACTTGGCTTTGAGTGTTTTTGCCTTTTCCTTTTCTGTTTTTGTTTAGTGCGGGGCGAGAAAGTCGCTACCGCACAGGATTTTGGTTGGCAATCAAAGGGAGAGGACCACTTTAGGTCGTGGTTTCCTTTTTTCTTGTTTACTTGGTGACAATTCTGTATTGTTCAGATATTGTCTGGTCCAAAGACATTTCTGCATATTTCTTCTGTTTTCTTTCGATCTTTGATCGGGAACTTTGTTTCTTTTTTTTTTTTGCTTTCTCTCAATCTTTGATCGGGGAATTTTCTTTCTTTTTTGCTTTCTCCCCCTCTTTGATTGGGAATTTTCTCTTTTTGCTTTCTTCCGATTCTTTTGATAAGGAATTTTCTCCTTTTCTCTCTTTTTTTGTTTTCTTCCGAGGGCAAGGATTGACATTCTCACCCTAGGTCAAGGTTTATGATAAGTTGGGATTTTGGCTCAAGGCTTGTAGAACGACTGGTCATGATATATGTCAGGGTTTGGCCAGCGGTTCGGGGATAAAGGGGATGATACACATACAACAATGATGATTAGGAAATTTTATGCAAAACTGGTCATGCATGCACCCATGTGGACACTCAAGCATCAAGTTTTTATGGCCATGTGACACTAGGGCTCAGGATTCATTTTCCCTACTTAAGTCTAGTGTTTCCAAAATATGTTTTTTTATCAATTCATGCATTCATCCGAGTCCATTTTGGGCGTTCGGGAAAATTTTCATAGCACTCACCCTTCAGGTGTATACACATTTTTTCAAAAACTGGTTATGATCAGTGAATTTTTTCATAGAAAAGCTGGAAGTTATCTCTTTTCACAAGCATGTTGTTTTTTAGCTAGACAACCTTTATTATTTTTTATTTTCTATTTATTTATTTTTTCTCCCTTCTTATTCTTTTCTTGCTCGCTCTCTTTTTGCTCTCTCTTTTTTTTTTCATGTGGTATTTTGCTACCTAAACATACGTATATTTTTGTGAGGTATTTTGCTATATGCGTGTCCAAGGTATCTTGCTACCTAAACATACATATATATGTTTTGTGAGATATTTTTGTTATATACATGCATATCCAAGGTTTCTTGCTACCTAATCATACATATATATATATATTTTGTGAAGTATTTTTGCTACATGCATGCATATTCAAGGTATCTTTCTACCTAAACATACATATATATATTTTGTGAAGTATTTTTTGCTACATACATGCATATCCAAGGTATCTTTCTACCTAAACATACATATATATATATATATATATATATATATATATATATATATATATATATATATATATATATATATTTGTGAGGTATGACTACCTTCCGAGCTTGTGCTTGTTTTATTTAAATTCCTAGGATCATGAGCAACTGGGTGTGTCCTGCTATGACTTGAGAAACAAAAGTGATCAAATAACAAGCAGAGATTTAAAAGGTACTAGGTTGCCTCCTAGTAGCGCTTCTTTAACGTCTTGAGCTGGACGCTTGATGGCTTGTCGGTCACAGACCTAGTACTTTGCTTACCTTTGGCTTTGGACTTGGTCGCCTATTGGTCGGCCATGGGTCGTAAGCAACGCTCTAACCTTTTTGTGGATGAACTGAGGTGAACTCTAGAGGTGATGGCGGTGCGTCTGTTGCCCGTTGTCGGCCATCCCCGGGCTGCTGTGGTGTTTCGCCCTGCGCCTGCCTGGGGACGCAATACTTCTTGATGAAAGCTCGATTAGTAGGGGGCCTGATGCCCTTGCTGAAGGTGACAGGCACTCCGTAGAACTGACAGAGACCCGTAATTAGAGCTTGACAACTCCAAGACCCTGTTGGACTTCTTCGGGTCCACTGGGTGTCTTGTGGGCGTGATCCCTGCAAACAATAGATGACATCAGAAATCAATTGAGCCATGTGCATACTTACCTATGTCATGACGACACAGACCAACTGATACATCTGCAGGGGGAGATTGGCATAGTGGTCGCTGGGCAGAATGTTGCTAAATAGCAACGTCATCCACGTAAGAGTGGTCATGTTGGTGCGCATGATCCGCACTCATCTTTTTGCAGCGGCACGGGGGAAATCTTGCCCCGGTATGCATAGTAGATGCGTGATAGCCTCCCTCTCTGGATGTGCTCGCACAGTTGGTCACCGTCCAATATCAGGGGTTGGCCCAGGAACTGATAAAAGGAAACTACAGGCCCCTTAACCGGGAGCGCATATCTCGGTTAAGCATCTAAGGGCAAAGGACCTTATATTCTCCTAAGGTGTGGATATGGAGCACACTGAAAATGAGGACGCGTAGCCCTCTAAAGGCGAGGGCGTGCAGCCCTCTGCAGGCGAGGATGTGTAGTCCTCTGATGGCGAGGACATATAGTCCTCTAAAGGTGATAGGTACTAGTACCCAAGGGTCCACCTTTATGAGAAAGCAAGAGATCGACTCATCGAGAGGGCCAGTCATCCAACAAGATTGGACACGAGATGTAGGAAATCTATGCAGTTAACATGATTTTTAGGGATGCAGACGCATGCAACCTTTGTCGTGAAATTTGGTAATGCTGACCTCATATGAAACAATGCAATGCAATGGAAAGTTGTACAATGTTCATAACATTCTTTCCCTATTTTGTGATTTTGATTTTGATTTAATTTTTTTTGGAAAACACAGATTGACTGTCCTTTTGAAAAAGGTGATAATTCATGCAACCTTATCCTATCTTTTGCAAATCTCTCCGGGAACTCCCTCAGAGTGTATATTCTGTTGATTTAGTCACTTGACCATTTTGGAGTGACGACAATGGAGTCGTTTGACATTTAATCAATCTATTGAAATTCCAGGGCTTGCTCCCTTTTTTTTCTTGTTTAAAAACATCGACGGGTGAGAACTTTTGATCTGCCCCTATGTTCACTTGAGGCTCATGCACGATGCCCCTCATTGCCCCAGTGTAAGGCCTTGAGGTACCAATTGTTATCTTTCGTCATGACCTTGTAGCTGGGAACCTATTGGGTGAAAACTTCTAATCTGCCCCTAGGTTCGCTTGAGGTTTTTTGCATGGTGCCTTTCGTTGCCCCAGTGTAGGGCTTAGAGGTACCAATTGTTGTCTTTTTTTCACAACCTCGTAGTGAGGAAGAATGAAAGAAGAAGTTGATTCTTGCAAAAAGAATTTTCCAAGGACGAGAAATAGTTGAAGGATTTTTCAGTTGATGGATTAAGTCAAATGACTCCTATGTAGAAGCAAGATGTTTCGATGTCTTGATGGTGCTAAAGGATCAAGTGCTTCTAAGTTTTATTCAAGACAAGAATCCAAGAAAATCAAGATATATGATCAAGTTGATCTCTAGAATCTTTAGGAAGAAGTTTCCAAATTGAAAAATCAAAAGGTTTGACCAAAGAATTCTATCATTTCAAATTGAGATTTTCTCTCTGGTAATCGATTACCAGCAGCTGAAAATGTTTATCACAGTCACTAGAAATTTGAATTCAAAATTTATAATGTGTAATTGATTACGCATGGATGGTAATTGATTACCAACAGTTTATTGAACCTTTTAATTCAAATTTTAAAGCCTGTAATCGATTACACAAGTCTTGTAATCGATTACCAGAGGGGATTTTCAGAAAATAATTTCCAAGAGTCACATCTATTCAAATGTTTTATGAATGGCCATCAAAGGTGAATTGGAAACACGAATTTAAAGAGAGTTTTCATTGCCCAAACAGTTTTATCCTCTCAAAAGATTAAGAGTTTTTCTGAACTAAAATGTCTTATCCTCTCAAAAAGATTCCTTGGTCAACCACTTGCATATTCAATAAGGAATTTTGATTGATCTTCATTGTACAATCTATCTCTTTTAAGATAGATTTCTTCTTCTCTTCTTCTTATTTCTGAAAAGGGATCAAGAGACCGTGGGTCTCTTGTTGTAAAGGATTCTTGAACACAAGGGAAGGGTTGTCCCTGTGTGGTTCAGACTTTGTAAAAAGAGTTTTACAAAGAGAATGGAAAATCTCAAGTGGGTTGCTTGAGGACTGGACGTAGGCACGGGAAGTGGCCGAACCAGTATAAATCAAGTTTGTAGTCCTCTCTTCCCTTAAACTTATTTTATTTATTGCTATTTATCTTTTGCTTTAAAGAAGTTTATTTTGAATTGTCTTTTGAGTAATTCATGTTAAGGGTGCATTGTTAATCCGAAAAGAGAGAGTGAAAGTTTAATTGGGGAATAGTCTTTGTATCTTAATTCAACCCCCCTTTTTCTTAAGGTAACTGAGGCCATTTGTCCAACATCTTATTCTTGATAACTCACTTCTCTCTAAAAAGACAAACTTTCCGGAATGATAAAATGAGGTCACATGAACGTCTTGAAAACACAGTCAATCAAATGCTTTTTTTTCTTTTTGAACTCTTTTTATTTTATTTTGAAACTTATTTGTTTTGAACTTTACACGTTGTTTTACGGCACCCCCACCAACGTGCAAGACGAGTAATCTCTGATTGAACGGTCTTGGAAGTACAAACTCAGGAGCACAGGTCGCTTGAGCAAATAGACCAATGGCTTGCACCCACATTCCGGTGAAAGTTGAATAAGCAAAGATGCGTTTGTGAGAGGATGAGGGACAAAGATATCAACTTTATCCATTTCATTTAACATTGTAACTATGGTTTACAATAATGGTACAAACTTGAAAATCCTGATGAGTCATTTAGAGACATCCAACAACAGCTTTCAAAATTGCCCCATGTGTGACATCTCTTGTCAATGTCAGGATTTACACACGATTCTCCTCAAATTTCAGCCAGCATCAATTAGACCTTGCACCTTACACTTCAGAGCCCTACAATGCTCAATGGAACACCCCGGGGCTTCTCCGTGACAAGCACATGTTGCGTTCGAGTTGTATTCTCGGAGAAATGGAGGTTGATGAACCTTGGCTAGGGTTATGGCTACCATTGAATTATCAAGTAGATATGGGAGCAAGTCAGCATAGGACACTGGAATTGGGGTGAATTCTACAGACTTTCTCGCTGCAAAATTCATTTCTTGGTTGGTGTTCTTGGTTTGTGCTAAAGGTGGTGTTCGTCATTGGAAGTGCGGTAGACAGACTTTGTGGTTGATTTAGGGATTAACTGGGCGGTGGGTAAGGAGAAGGTTTGTTATTGGCTGAGTAATGACATTGTTGGGTTGGTGGGAAACTTGACTGTATAGGAATGGCAGTCACAGCATGGGCTTCTCCCTCATTCTCACCCTCTTCATTTGCCCTAGTTTTTTTTTTTTTGCATTTATCAAGGCATGATGATCAGATTTGCCTCTTTTTAGACCCACTTTGATCCTTTCTTCGGTGAAGACCATATCATCAAAGCTTGAAGGTGTGTAGCCCACCATCTTTTCATAGTAGAATACTGGTAATGTGTCTACTATCATTGTCATCATTTTTTCTCTGTCATTGAGGTGCCACTTGAGCTGCCAAGTCTCTCCACCTTTGGGCGTATTCTTTTGAAAGATTTGTGCCCCCTTTTTGCACATGTTCTATAGTTGCATCCTATCCGAAGACATTATACTGACACTGCCTAACGAAAGCAACCACTAGGTCCTTCCAAGAATGGACTCGGGAGGGTTCCAAGTTAGTGTACCAGGTAATAGCTACCCCAGTAAGACTTTCTTGGAAGGAATGTATCAGCAATTCCTCATCTTTTGCGTATGCCCCCGTCTTCCGATAATACATCTTTAGATGGTTCTTGGGGCAAGTAGTCCCCTTGTACTTGTCAAAGTCCAACACCTTGAACTTGGGAGGGGTGATGATATTGGGTACTAGGAACAACTCTTCTAGGTTAGCAAAGGCATAATCTTCACCTCCTTCAATGGCCCTGAGCCTTTCCTCTAGATGATCCAACTTTCCCATTTCTGCCACAACATGAGGGTTTTTACTTGCTATGGAATGTGAGGGGTGTGGTTGTGGGTGATACTGAGGGCCCTCCGAAGTGTTTTGCAGGGGTATACCACCAACCGCTTGCCCTTCAGTGGCATATCCGAGGCAAGGCTCGAAGTCGGCTAGATTGTGGTGGGGAATTTCATGTGTCTCTCCCATGGTTAAAAAGACATGTGCATGATAGTTCGGGGTTGTTGGCTCTCAATGGGTATAAGAGTGGAGTTATTGACATTCTCATTAGGAGTGTATGGTGGGAAAGCGTGCTCATTTTGAATTTGCACATCATGGGGCCATTCGTACTTCCCAAATCATAGCTGAGGTTGGATGATTCATTTGGTTGAGGCCAGATGGGGGCATCGGGTTCACCTTAGCAACAGTGCTGGTAGCGGCAACTGCAACTGCATTGGCTTCCATTATCTTCCTCATGCTCATCATGGCCTCCATCATTGTGGCCATTTTCTCTTTCATGGCCTCCATGTCGGCCTTCACCTTCTCTTGCACCTTCTCTGCTTTACCCATTACTCTAGCTCTAGCACAGGTTCGGTAAGGGCGCCGTAAAGCGGGTTCTTTTTCATAACAATGATTAAGTTCTCTCTCTCTCTCTTTTTTTTTAAGGAAAGAATGCAATGAACAATGCAACCAATGAAAAGCATGGATGTATGCGAATGATGCACAGTTGAAGTATTATGAATCTTTACACAAAATATGGGGTTGAATCAATTTAGATTTTCAACATGGTCCATGACATCTTCGTCAAGGTGAAACTAGAAGTAACAGGGACATCGACAGCCCTAAATGTATTTGGAAGTAGACGAAGCAGCGATGTAACACGATCCATCTTTTGCCCCAATTTTTTGCAAGATGGTTACTTCCATACTTCAACTTGACTTGATGAACCTTTTCGTAAAAGCACGAGCTTGGTTCAACCCCATAACCCAGGAAATGGCAATTTTGATCGCCAATACTTCATCAACATTTCATAGGGATGAAAGACTCGGGAATACGCATGCTATGCATGGAAAATGTAATTATGAGATTGAGATGCCCGAAGAAACATCCTTTCTTAGTTAACCATGCATTAGGTACCACGTTCAATCATTTTGTTTTTAAGTGAAATGGGTTTATGATCCCAACACGGTTGGCTCATGGTACCGAATATATGCAACTAAGAATGCAGCGTGAATTTTCGCGCTTTCTTTTTTTTTTTTGTCTTGCAGGGGAAAACGCAAGGGTCATGCATGAGCAAACATGAAAACAATTAGTATGCAATTTGTAGATCAAAAAAGTTTGTTGAACACATATGCATGATGATGCAATGACTCATGCAAAATGTGATGCTGGAATATGATAACGAACAAATGTAGGAACGATATGTTCATTATGATGCCATGAAGAGATGCTTATGCGATGCATGATATGAATGCATTTACGGACACGAGAGCCCGAAAAATCATCTCTCCTTACTTGCACATTTGGGGGCGTAGTGCCCCATGTGTGCAGTTAAGAAGACGATATGGATCTTCCGACTTCCCACGACAAAAGATGAGACGCACATGACGGCATGATGCAGATGCGCAAAAGCGCAACAGGGGGATTTACACAGCATGGCAATATCCTCAAATAATCATACAACAAAGGCGTACATGACCTTTAGGATAATATCTAGGATAATATCTAGGGGTCTCTAATAACTACTCCCAACGATTCATAGCTCACACGGCTGTTTTCTAGAGGTATCATCACTCAAGATAATAATATTGTGGCGGTATGGAATACCAGCGACAACATATTATAAAGAGAGAAAGCTCTAGAAGAGGTTTCACTATTATCAAGCAAGTCGGAGACCTAGCATGATCATAGATTCACCTCCACTCCTTAGATTCCCATGAACCCGGGTATAGGGCCCATTTTTTACTCAAACCCATGGGTGCTTAGAATGCAGTGTAAAGAATGTAAAAAAGACAACAGTTATTTACATTTTACACAGTTCAACAAATGCACACACAAAGTTTCACAATTCCACAATTCCTTAAAATAGGCCTAACTCACAAAAAAGTCCCTGTGGAGTCGCCAACTGTCGCAACATGCCCTTTTGCGGGCGAGCGAGGCGAGGTTCACAAGTGCACTTTCCAAAGGAGGAAAGATGCGCGGAGTCGCCACCAACGTTTATTTGTGGAAAACGTCGGAAAAACCGACGGAAACCGGTCAAAACGAAATTTCTAAGTTCGGGAGTTGTATTTACGTTTGAGGAAGGTATTAGCACCTCTCACGTTTGTCTCAAAGGACAACAACCTATTTTTTAGAATTGTGGAAATTGTGTTACCTTAACTTTTATTTCTTTTTATTTTTTGAGGTCGACAAAAGTGGGGCTCTTGCTCCTACGTACCCTCCATCGAAGAGGAAATCAGACCTACGTAGTTCTTTCTTAAGGGTGAATCAAACGATTCTTTTTACTTGGAAGGTGATCATTTTAAGGCGTTGGACCTTAAAAATGATCCTTTTTACTTGGTAAGAAAAACTGAGGTATTGAATCTTAAAATCCTTTTTAGTGATTTTTTTGTGGACGAGCTTGACTTTGCGAGTTAATTTTAGCCTTAGTTTCACTTTAGTTATTAGTCAATTCAATTAAGAACGAGAAATCCCAAAGAGAAACGTCCGATTGATTTGTCCGCTTTATTTTACAAAAAGGTATTTTTCGATTATTATATTATTATTTTACCTCTTTGTTGATTTCCAACGTGGTTACGGCACGACCAAACGGTCGGAATTCATTTGAACTGAAATTAACGGATATTACAAATCAAATGATCGGTGGAAATTTATTTTATTTTTGATTAGGCGAGAAATGACTTAAATAAATGACTGAAGCACGTCAAAAAGGGGTACGAAAAGTAAATGAAACGAGAATAAAAGTACACAAAACAAATGGGGACCACCACGGGTACATAGAATGAATTGAAAAGCTCGATTTGGAAACTTACCCATTGAAGAACGAAGAACGGATGAAGAACGGTGGATAACGGAGGAAAACCTTCACGGATTTGCTTACGGAAGCACCTCGGCTAGGATTTTCTTCACGGAAACAATTTTTTTCACCCAAAACAGCTGAAATACATCACCAGGGGGATCCGGGACCCCTAGAACAGCCCCCTTCAGCCTATTTATAGGAAAAAGGGGGAGGAGGTTGCCGCCCAGCTCGCCCAGGAGAGCTGGGTTGCTTCCTCCAGAAGAAATCCAGCTTTGAAAATTCTCTGGAAGGCCCAATTTCAAAATTTCAAAATTGCTATTTGCACCCCCCATTTTGATAAGTTCGCCCCTTCTTTCGTAATTTACGGAAAAGTTACGAAAGCCTTACGGAAGCCTATAGGACTTGATTTTCTTCTTTTTTCTCTTTCTTCTCACCCATATTAAGTGAAATATGCTTATTTAGGGTTATGGGAATTTTACAGAAGCATTACGGGTGTCCCGGAAGCCCATTTTTTAACAAAACGGGGGAGGTGGTTGCCACCTAGCTGGCCCAGGCGAGCTTGGTTGCTTCCACCTTAAGCAAGAAATTTCCCAGAAACCTCTAGAAGGGCCCAGATTCGAAAATTACTATTTGCACCCCCATTTTACTAAATACACCCCCTTTGCTTTTTTTGGTGATTCTTTTTCCCTAACGTTACGAAACTTTACGAATTTCGTAACGATACTTATTTTCTTTCCGTAAGGTTATGGAACCTTACGGATCATGTATTTACTCTTTTTTAGCTTTCGAAGAAGTTACGAAAACTCACGGATTGCGTAACAATACTTCCTTTTGGTTTCCGCCACATTACGGAATTTCACGGATCGCGTAACCATGCTTTCTTTTGATTTCCAGCGCATCTCGGGACTTCACATGTTGTGCAACAAAGGGTGCTAAGTATTTCGAAGCGGTCAATCAAAGGTTGCATGCCATCAAGCAACAGTCCCCGGATGAAATTAGGGTATGACACCAAGTTTGACCCAGATGTAGTCCTAGAGTTTTATGCCAATGCTTGGCCCACGGAGGAGGGCGTGCGGGACATGTGGTCATGGGTAAGGGGCCAGTGGATTCCTTTTGATGCAGACGCCCTCAGCCAGTTCCTGGGAGACCCGCTAGTGTTGGAGGAGGGCCAGGAGTGCGAGTATAGTCAGAGAAGGAACTGAGCCGATGGATTTGACGAGGAGGCCATTGCCCAGCTGTTATGCATACCAGGTCAGGATTTTGCCCAGACCGCTGTCGGGAGACGGGTGCGGATCATGCGCACCAGCATGACTACCTTGACCCAGACATGGATGACGTTGCTGCTCAGCAACATCCTGCCCAGCGATCATAACTCCGACCTCCCTCTGCCGAAGTGTCAGCGAACATAACTCTGTCCCAGACATGGTTCCCGTCACACCTAGCAAGGTGATTCGACCGCCGATGACCCGGGCCTTCATTGAGAAGTATTGCACGCCTAGACAGGCGCAGGGTGATGCACCGCAGGCCGTTGACGCACCACCACCACCTCATCAGGCTGATCCAGCTGGGTCATTCGGCATGGAGTAGTATTGTCATACCCTAATTTCGTCCGGGGATTATTATTTGACGATATACAACCTTTGATTGGCCGCTTCGAGATACTTGGCACCCTTTGTTGCACAATATGTGAAGTCCCGAGACGTGCCAAAAATCAAAAGGAAGCAGGCTTACGCGATCCGTGAAAATTCCGTAATGTGACGGAAATCGAAAGGAGGTGTTTTTTGCAATCCGTGAGTTTTCATAACTTCTTCGAAAGCTAAAAAAAGAGTAAATACATAATCCGTAAGGATTCGTAACCTTGCGGAAGGAAAATAAGTATCGTTACGAAATTCGTAAAGTTTCGTAACGTTACGGAAAAAGAATTACCAAAAAAGGTAAAGGGGGTGCATTTAGTAAAAAGGGGGGTACAAATAGCAATCAGGCCCACTTGGGCCTTCCAGATTCTTCCTCCAGAAGGCTGTTGCTTCGGGAGGAAGCAGCCTTGCTCGCCTGGGCGAGCTGGGTGGCGAGCTCCTCCCCTATTTTGCTATAAATAGGGGGAGGAGTGAAGGGAGAAGGGGTTCAGCCTTCTTGGCACTTCTTATTCTCTCGAAATTGCTGAGGAAAATTGTTTCCATGAAGAAAATCCAAGCCGAGGCGCTTCCGTAACGTTTCCATGAGTAATTACGCAAAGATTCTCGACCGTTCTTCAACATTCATCGTTCGTTCTTCGTTTTCTTCAGTCTTCAACTGGTAAGTACCTCAAACCGAGCTTTTCAATTCATTCTATGTACCCGTGGTGGTCCACATTTTGTTTCATGTATTTTTATTCTGGTTTTCATTCGCTTTCTATATCCCCTTTTGACGTGCTTCAGTCATTTATTTACGTCATTTCTCACCTAATCTAAAAATAAAATAAATTTCCATCGATCATTTGAATTGTATCATCCGTTAATTTCTGTTAAAATGAATTCCGACCGTTCGGTCGTGCCGTAACCACGTTGGAAATAAAAAAAAAAGGTAAAATAATAATATAATAATCAAAAAAATACCTTTTAGTAAAATAAAGCAAAAAATCAATTGGACGTTTTCTCTTTGAGATTTCTCATTCTTAATTGAATTGACTAATAACTAAAGTGAAACTAAGGCTAAAATCAACTCGCCTAGTCAAGCTCGTCCACAAAAAATAGGGTTTTGAAAGTTTATCATTTCAGTTTCTTACCAAGTAAAATGGATCATTTTTAAGGTCCAACGCCTTAAAATGATCACCTTTCAAGTAAAAAGAATCGCTTGATTCACCTTTAAAGAAAGAACTACGTAGGTCTGATTTCCTCTTCGATGGAGGGTACGTAGGAGCAAAAGCCCCGCTTTTGTTGACCTCAAAATAAAAAAGAAATAAAGTTAAGGTAACACAATTTCCACAATTCTAAAAAATAGGCTGTTGTCCTTCGAGACAAACGTGAGAGGTGCTAATACCTTCCTCAAACGTAAATACAACTCCCGAACTTAGAATTTTCATTTTGACCGGTTTCCTTCGTTTTTTCCGACGTTTTTCACAAATAAACGTTGGTGGTGACTCCGCGCATCTTTCCTCCTTTGGAAAATGCACCCGTGAGCCTCGCCTCGCTCGCCCGCAAAAGGGCATGTTGCGACAGTTGGCGACTCCACTGGGGACATTTTGTGAGTTAGGCTTATTTTAAGGAATTGTGGAATTGTGAAACTTTGTGTGTGCATTTGTTGAACTGTGTAAAATATAAATAACTCTTGTCTATTTTGCATTCTTTACACTACATTCTAAGCACCCACAGGTTTGAGTAAAAAAGGGGCCCTATACCCGGGTTCATGGGAATCTAAGGAGTGGAGGTGAATCTATGATCATGCTAGGTCTCTGACTTGCTTGATAATAGTGAAACCTCGTCTAGAGCTTTCTCTCTTTATAATATGTTGTCGCTGGTATTCCATACCGCCACAATATTATTATCTTGAGTGATGATACCTCTAGAAAACAGCCATGGGAGTATGAATCGTTGGGAGTAGTTATTAGAGACCCCTAGATATTATCCTATAGGTCCCTAAAATAGGGGCACGGAGCAAACACGCTGTGTGCCATTTTAAACACTGTCATTCATATAACCTAAAGGTCATGTACGCCTTTGTTGTATGATTATTTGAGGATATTGCCATGCTGTGTAAATCCCCCTGTTGCGCTTTTGCGCATCTGCATCATGCCGTCACACATGCATTGTATGTGGGTCTCGTCTTTTGTCGTGGGAAGTCGAAAGATCCATATCGTCTTCTTAACTGCACACATGGGGCATTGCGCCCCCAAATGCGCAGTAAGGAGAGATGATTTTCCGGGCTCTTGTGTCCGTAAATGCATTCATATCATGTACCGCATAAAACATCTCTTCAGCATCATAATGAACATATCATTCCTGCATTTGTCCGTTATCACATCACATTTTGCATGAGTCATTGCATCATCATGCATATGTGTTCAACAAACTTTTTTGATCTACAAATTGCATACTAATTGTTTTCATGTTTGCTCATGCGTGACCCTTGCGTTTTCTCCTTCAACTGACAAAAACAAAAAAAGAAAGCGCGAAAATTCACGCTGCATTCTTAGTTGCATATATTCGGTACCATGAGCCAACCATGTTGGGATCATAAACCCATTTCACTTAAAAACAAAATGATTGAACATGGTACCTAATGCATGGTTAACTAAGAAAGGATGTTTCTTCGGGCATCTCAATCTCATAATTACATTTTCCATGCATAGCATGCATATTCCCAAGTCTTGCATCCCTATGAATTGTTGATGAAGTATTGGCGATCAAAATTGTCATTCCCTGGGTTATGGGGTTGAACTAGGCTTGCGATTTTACGAAAAGGTTCATCGAGTCAAGTTGAAGTATGGAAGTAACCATCTTGCAAAAAATTGGGGCAAAAGATGGATCGTGTTACATTGCTGCTTCGTCTACTGCCAAACACATTTAGGGCTGTCGATGTCCCTGTTACTTCCAGTTTCACCTTGACGAAGATGTCATGGACCAAGTTGAAAATCTAAATTGATTCAACCCCATATCCTGTGTAAAAATTCATAATACTTCAACTGTGCATCATTCGCATACATCCATGATTTTCATTGGTTGCATTGTTCATTGCATTCTTTCCTTAAAAAAAAGAAAGAAAAAAAAGAAAGAGAGAGAACTTAATCATTGTTATAAAAAAGAAAAGAACCCGCTTTACGGCGCCCTTACCGAACCTGTGCTAGAGCTAGAGTAATGGGTAAAGCAGAGGAGGTGCAAGAGAAGGTGAAGGCCGACATGGAGGCCATGAAAGAGAAAATGGCCACAATGATGGAGGCCATGATGAGCATGAAGAAGATAATGGAAGCCAATGTGGTTACAATTGCCGCTACCAGCACTGTTGCTAAGGTGAACCCGATGCCCCCATCTGGCCTCAACCAAATGAATCTTCCAACCTCAGCTATGGTAGGCAAGATTTGGGAAGTACGGGCGGCCCCCATGATGTGAAAATTCAAAACGAGCACGCCTTCTCGCCATATGGCTTGCCTCTCGACTATACACCACCCAATGTGGCGTACACTCCCAATAAGAATGTCAATAATTCCACTCCTATACCCATTGAGAGCCAACAATCCTAAACTGATCATGCACATGTCTCTTAAACTGTGGAGGAGACACATGAAATTCCCCACCACAATCTAGCCGACTTCGAGTCTTGCTTCGGATATGCCACTGAAGGGCAAGCAGTTGGTGGTATACCCCTGCAAAACACTTTGGAGGGTCCTTAGTATCACCCACAACTACACCTCTTGCATTCCACAATAAGTAAAAACCCTCATGCTATGGCAGAAATGGGAAAGTTGGATCATCTAGAGGAAAGGCTCAGGGCCATTGAGGGAGGTGAAGATTATGCCTTTGCTAACCTAGAAGAGTTGTTCCTAGTACCCAATATCATCACCCCTCCCAAGTTCAAGGTGCTGGACTTTGACAAGTACAAAGGGACTACTTGCCCCAAGAACCATCTAAAGATGTATTGTCGGAAGATGGGGGCATACACAAAAAATGAGGAATTGCTGATACATTCCTTCCAAGAAAGTCTTACTGGGGTAGCTGTTACCTGGTACACTAACTTGGAACCTTCCCAAGTCCAATCTTGGAAGGACCTAATGGTTGCCTTCGTTAGGCTGTGTCAGTATAATGGCTTCGGATAGGATGCAACTACAGAACATGTGCAAAAAGAGGGCACGGATCTTTCAAAGGATATGCCCAAAGATGGAGAGACTTGGCAGCTCAAGTAGCGCCCCCAATAATAGAGAAAGAGATTATCACAATGATAGTAGACATGTTACCAGTGTTCTATTACGGAAATGGTGGGTTACACACCTTCAAGCTTTGCGGATTTGGACTTCGCCAACAGAAGGATCAAAGCAGTATTTCAGGAGGCAAATTTAATCATC